>NW_026042432.1:277499-316597 GCF_023856365.1 Brienomyrus brachyistius | reverse complement strand
CTGTTTAGTTATAAATGGCATTATTAGGGACGGCGTGGGCGCCCCCCCACAGGTGAGAGTCTGTGGATCATATAGGGAGGGGGCGGGGTGGCCCATAAGACGGCCTGGGCTGGTGTGCCAGACGCCGACAGGTGTCATAAAGCACAGTGACGGACTGGAGCCGAAAAGCAGGCCACCAAAGGCTTCCGGAAGGCAATAGCAAAATGTAATAAGGAACAGGTTTGCCTCACACACTTTTGCAGCTTTAGTGCCCTTTTCTGCTTCTTTACAGTCCTAAACAGAATATTGGGTAGAAAATGTTTCTTTTCCACTCTTTTACTAAACACATACATGGCCCCTCGCCCCCAAGTCAATCCAGCCGTCCGTTCTCCGCTGCACTCTTGTCCCGTTCAGCCCCCGTCCCCAAACGAGTGGGCCGCAGGGAGGAGTACGCCCTGGACCCTGGGCCGGCATAGAGCTCTGTTTGATCAAAGTTTTATTTTAGGACGGGGGAGGTAAAGAGCACAGCCAATGAAGACAGCTGGTGAAAGCTTCACAGCCAATCAGAGCGGCTCAGCTGATGACACTGACATATGTCAGTGAACTAGGATAGATTATAAAAGGGGACGTGGTGCTCAGAGCTGGAACAGAGCCGGCTTTCAAACAGCATAATGTACCTCGCCAGGCTGGCCTTTCACATATTCATGTATTTTTCACTTTTAAACAGTGTCCGTCACACTAACCGCGGCGCTGCCACCACCAGCCTCGGCGGCACCTGGACCAGCTGCTCTCCCTCTGACTCTGGTTGGGGGGGGGGGGGGGGGGGGGGGGGGGGGGGGCTCTGCTTGCATCACCTGTGACTTCATGCCGCCTGGCTATGGGACATAAAAAGGAAAAGTGTGTCACGATGGCTGGGAAACACAAATCTGGCCCTGTTCTGTACATTATTAATTTAATTTCCTCAGCTGATGCTTTAAGCCACATTAAGATCAGCTTCACACTGTGTGCTGCGAGTTTACTGGAGCAATTCCGGGTCCAGTTCCTTCTTAAGACTATTAAAAAAAGCAGGTAGAAACCTAAAGCATGCCGTTTCAGATCCTTAACTACTTCTCCCTCTGCTGGCTGAATGTGTGGTTCTCCTGAAAGGCCCCCCCCACCCCCCCCCCCCCCAGCATGGCCATGAACTGGGGGCAGAACGCTGGCACATCTTCACTTCTCTCCTCCGCACCCTCTGGCCCCCCGGAGGGCAGGACATGCTATCTTTCATCTAGGCCAGTGTTTCCCAACCTTTTTTGAATTGTGTACCCCCTGAGAGATTTTCTCATACCACAAGTACCCCCCTTTGTCAAATGTGTTGATGATTCAATAAAAGTAGAACGTACAACTGATTATCAAATTTAAAACATTTTATTAAATCTCCATAACTTGAACATTTAATTCATTAAGCAACACATCCCAGATAGATTTTCTTTCTATACCAGGGCACAGCTAATGGAATGGCTGATAATATTTACCCATCATCAGGGAAATTAAATATAAATTTTTTTTCCACGTACCCCCTGTAATGTGCTCGCGTACCACTAGGGGTACGCGTACCCCCGGTTGGGAATCACTGATCTAGGCTAACACAACGCTTCCCCCACCCCCCTACACCCCCCAACTCACCTTCTTGCCCCCCCAGCAATCAGCCAGTCCCTGTTGTCTGAAATTTGGACCGCAGTCCTGGCAGCCCATTTCCCAGTATAACTGCCACCCGCCACCCAAAACCTTTGACCAATCCTCAGCCAAGTCTCCCGCTGCCCTGACCTGGTCTCCCAGCATTCCCAGCCCATCTTGTATCAACTCCCGTGACATGACTTGCATACCTACACAGCGCAGTTATCCTCAAAACTAGTTAACAGCCTTTGCATAAGTGAATTCTGAGTCGAGTAAATAATTCAGCAGGAAGAATTATTTATCTAATATTTATTTATTATTTATATTTATACAAGGGACTCCGCTGGGACCCAGGTCTCATTTACAGTCCCATATTATGTAAACAGTCAGCGGTAAACATGCGCTCTGGCTGATTCGCTGTGACAGCCGCGGTTGTAAAGAGTGATGCGTACCTTGAACTGAAACAGAACAAGATCAACCTTTAATTTTTTATGCGTCATTTGCATTAACTCCCCGTCTGATTCCCTTTTTCTTAAAAAATGGACAATAGAATATATTTGAGTATATGAAATGGAATAACAAATGAACAGTTTTATAAAATCTGGGAAACTGGGGTACGCGTGATTAAATGAGAATTTCTCCCTTCATTAAACCAATCTTCTGGTCGCGCGCGTCTATTCATAGCGCGCAGAAATTTAACTATTGATTTATTATATTACAGTTCGAGTGTGAGTGTGCGTGAAATGTTTGTTCCTTATCTGCAAACATTTTATAATGAAAGCCGCGCAGCAAATGGCACGAGAAATACATTGCAGCAACGAGCGGCTTTATAAAAGTTTGAACGCGTACAGAGCGTAAAGAACACGCGTTTTAAATCTCCCTGCGAGGGGTCCGTCCCTACAGCCGAGTATGAAAACAAGTGACACAACTTGAAAATGGATCAAAACAGCCGTATCGTGTACTATATCGAGTACTTAACTGCGATCGCTGAATCACAGCAGTGAGTCTGGCTGTCTCCGCGTAACTCATTGTGTTTCCCCGACTCGGGGCCGATACCGGCCTGCCTATTACACGACAGCCGCCGGCGAACCTCGGCCACCACGCCACTTACACCTCCTAACACATAAAGCAGGAATAAAACCGATTTTCTAATGGGATGATGTACGACAACGCCACGCCAGCTTCTGACATATTCACACACACACACACACACACACACACACACACACACACACACACACACACACACACACACATATATATATATATATATATATATATATATATATATATACACTTTACTGATTGCGTTCATTTTACGCGCTCGCGGAAAGACAGGAGGATGCCGCCGGAACCCATGCAAGAAAACTAATGCGGATGAATTAAACACACGTCAAATTGCAGTGAAGAATTGATGAGGACAGAAAAGAGACTTCCTGTCTCGGAGAAAAACAGCGGAGGACAAGTGACGCGCATTTCAAAGGGATGCTTCGCGGAGCTATCGTGGCAGCGGTGCGACTCGCCGATAAATTTTAATGTGCCACTCGGCTGATTCGGTGTCATTTTCGCGGTGAGGACCCTCCGCCACTCTCCGAGATGACACCCGAACAGGCACTCTGCATACATCTGCTAGGACTTGGAGCCAAGGCACTAGAAAATGTTTATGAAAGATTAATCAAAACTGCCTCTAATCTGGGATGCATTGTCTGAGAGATGTTCTAAAGCACATATTGTAAATGGGTTCTTCTCCCTCTGACTGAAGCAATTTCTTGCAAAGGGCCCATCTCTGCCAGCCAGCGGGTACAGAGTGCTAGGCGACTGGGGCTTGGGGGGGGGGGAGGGAGGGCGGGGGCACTATATGAGCATGCAGCTACCTGCGAGGAGGGTGTGTGTGTAAATGCACCGTCGGCCACGTCGGGCTTGACATGCTTGTCAAGAATGACCCGACAAGACCTGACGAGAGCAGGGCTTTCAAGACTTGTCTGCCAGTAATGTTTAAGGTCCAACTTCACTTCCAGATGCCAGCCCCCCTGCCCAAACCCAGCGCTGCCCCAGAACCAGGCAGAGACTAAACAATCAGGGTGTCAAACCTTCTCATGTAACGTCGGCCATCAAACCTCGGCCTTGCTCCCTCAGTGCCAGGTAAGGAAATTCCTCCATAATTCATCCCTGTTTCAGACACCCACCGCAGATAAAGCCACAACGAGGTAGAAATAACCTGGCAGCCATGCTCGGACTTGGTGGAGAAGGTCCCATCCTGCCCTGGCCAAAGTTTTGATGGTAATGGTGTCTTCTGGCTGCATCTGGGGCTGCTGGGCAGTTCTGGCATCTTGATTCCACCTAAATGATGCCTGCTTTCACCTCTGAGAAACACGACTTCGAGTCCCTTTCATCTGCACTCCCCCACATATCGTAAGAGTAAGAAATTAAAGAACTGTAAGGGAAGTAATCCAGTTTACATCCTTTATGTGAGCAATTCCAACATGAGGCACAGTTTTTAGTCAGCTAATACTACTACTACTACTAATAATAATAATAGCAGTAGTATTATTATTTTAAATAATACTTTGTAATAATTATTGTTTTGTTCTGCTGGATGATCTGCAAACACAAACACCAAAACAGCGTTTCCTTACAAACTGACCAGCTGGAATGTGACCCCACACTCTGATCTTTGACAGGCTGGTGCGGGTGATGCGATGGCATGTCCCACCTGGCGGCGTCCACACGGCTTGCCTGCCAGTCTGGGGGACAGTCTGGTCAGTGTGTGACGTGGTGGAACTAGGCGACTTTCCGGAGCACAGATAAACACGTGAGCTGAAGTGGAACAGAACCGCCCTTCATGATGACAAGTGATGCCAGATGTGGGGGGGGGGGTGGGCAGCTATTACTAATACTGCACTTCTTCTGGCCAGAGTAAGCAAGGAAAATATCGATTTTACTGCCTTAAATTTAATAAATTAGTTCTAAAAGCTTAACAAAAGGATGACCGGTCACTTTATAATTCATGGGTAACACGCACACACACACACACACACACACACACACACACACACACACACACACACACACACACACACACGCACACACACATAAATAGTCAGGGTTAGGGAAATCCCTGCAGGGATTAACAGCAACCCAGCTTTCCGTTGTTGCTATGCTGTAACTGAGGCCTGGAATCATAGGGGCTGCTCGTGAGTGTGACCTGCTTACGTGTTAATTAGGCAGCCGACGATGATGCAGGCCGAGACCACAGGCAGGCGGGCTTTGCTGTGTCACCTGACAAAGCCACGGAGGCCTCCCCGAGTCGGATAATTACAGCATAATACCTCACTGGGGGCAGGAGGGCTTAGCAGGCCTCAAACTACCACGAAAAATGGAATGTCCATTTGCGCCATCCCAGAAATTCCTTATTACCTCTGTCAAACTCCCTGCTCCTTCAGCTGCTGCTTCCGCACATTGCTATACCTGTATCTCATGTTCTCTCCCAAAGTCCTGCTTTGATAAATGATATACATTGCAGTTAATTCAATTCTCAGTAGTAACAAATTAGGCCAGCAGGTGGCATGGCGGTTAGAGGCTCAAATGTCAAAGTTTTAAAAATACCACATTAAACACCCAGAACTTCGCACATACACATATAGTAAGTAGTTTTTGATTAAAAAATAAATCAATAAATAAAATGTAAAAAAGGACATTGCAAACCCTGACAAGTAGAAATGAAGGTCGTTCTAAAGCGAGATATTAATACATAAGTTGTAATTCAGGAAATACGAGAATAAACAAGGTCATCCAGTCACTCCCCAGGACAGCAACTGGATAATTAATTGCCCACCTCATTACTGAAAAACTGATGTGTTATGAGATCATGAGTGATTAAGGTGAGTGAACGAGGAGAGCCTGCACTCCATTACACTCTCACCGACATCCCCAAACTTGCATGCATGGTTCGACACCCCAGAACTGTGTAAGAGAGCATGTTGTGTGGCTCTGAGTTAACAGCTGCATGATGCTGACATCGTGTCCTGTGCCTGACTCCCTCCTGAATTCTAAATCGGGCTTTACATACCACACAGAATACAACACGCCCTCGGTACAGCATGTTCCGTAAGCACAAATGCACACAGACTATGTTCCTGTCCGGCCAGTTGCAGTATAAGATTGCTGGAGTTTCCTGTTCTGTACCAGAGGCCAGGATGGTGAAAGAGCTATTTCCGGTCCTGTATTAGAGGCCGGAGTACAGTGAAGGATATTTCCTGTGCTGTGCTAAAGGCTACTGTGAAGAGAGAGCCATTTCCTGTCCTGTATTACAGGCCACAGCAGACAGAGAGACATGTCCTGTCCTGTATTAGTGGATAAAGTACACAGAGACATTTCCTGTCCTGTATTAGAGGCTAAAGTAGATAGAGACATTCCCTGTCCTGTATTACAGGCCACAGTAGAGAGAGAGACATTTCCTGTCCTGTATTAGAGGCTAAAGTAGATAGAGACATTCCCTGTCCTGTATTACAGGCCACAATAGAGAGAGAGACATTTCCTGTCCTGTATTAGAGGCTAAAGTAGATAGAGACATTCCCTGTCCTGTATTACAGGCCACAGTAGAGAGAGAGACATATCCTGTCCTGTATTAGAGGCTAAAGTAGATAGAGACATTCCCTGTCCTGTATTACAGGCCACAGTAGAGAGAGAGACATATCCTGTCCTGTATTAGAGGCTAAAGTAGATAGAGACATTCCCTGTCCTGTATTACAGGCCACAATAGAGAGAGAGACATTTCTTGTCCTGTATTAGAGGCTAAAGTAGATAGAGACATTCCCTGTCCTGTATTACAGGCCACAGTAGAGAGAGAGACATATCCTGTCCTGTATTAGAGGCTAAAGTAGATAGAGACATTCCCTGTCCTGTATTACAGGCCACAGTAGAGAGAGAGACATATCCTGTCCTGTATTAGAGGCTAAAGTAGATAGAGACATTCCCTGTCCTGTATTACAGGCCACAGTAGATAGAGACATTTCCTGTCCTGTATTAGAGGCTAAAGTAGATAGAGACATTCCCTGTCCTGTATTACAGGCCACAATAGAGAGAGAGACATTTCCTGTCCTGTATTAGAGGCTAAAGTAGATAGAGACATTCCCTGTCCTGTATTACAGGCCACAGTAGAGAGAGAGACATATCCTGTCCTGTATTAGAGGCTAAAGTAGATAGAGACATTCCCTGTCCTGTATTACAGGCCACAGTAGAGAGAGAGACATATCCTGTCCTGTATTAGAGGCTAAAGTAGATAGAGACATTCCCTGTCCTGTATTACAGGCCACAATAGAGAGAGAGACATTTCTTGTCCTGTATTAGAGGCTAAAGTAGATAGAGACATTCCCTGTCCTGTATTACAGGCCACAGTAGAGAGAGAGACATATCCTGTCCTGTATTAGAGGCTAAAGTAGATAGAGACATTCCCTGTCCTGTATTACAGGCCACAGTAGAGAGAGAGACATATCCTGTCCTGTATTAGAGGCTAAAGTAGATAGAGACATTCCCTGTCCTGTATTACAGGCCACAGTAGATAGAGACATTTCCTGTCCTGTATTAGAGGCTAAAGTAGATAGAGACATTCCCTGTCCTGTATTACAGGCCACAGTAGATAGAGACATTTCCTGTCCTGTATTAGAGGCTAAAGTAGATAGAGACATTCCCTGTCCTGTATTACAGGCCACAATAGAGAGAGAGACATTTCCTGTCCTGTATTAGAGGCTAAAGTAGATAGAGACATTCCCTGTCCTGTATTACAGGCCACAGTAGAGAGAGAGACATATCCTGTCCTGTATTAGAGGCTAAAGTAGATAGAGACATTCCCTGTCCTGTATTACAGGCCACAGTAGATAGAGACATTTCCTGTCCTGTATTAGAGGCTGGAGTACAGAAAGAGCCATTTCCCGCCTTGTTCTCCTCGTTCCTTACTTAACCATGGCCATACAAGGAATTCATTCCTGGCTTTAAAGCTAGTAGCGTGTCTCCCCCTTCCCACGTAAGTACAGACAGATAAGCGCCTTGGTAATAAAAAACAGATAATGCAGTTTGCGTGTCCGGCCCTGCTCTCAAGAGGGGAGGCAGATAAATAATTTGGGGGGTGACAGCAGAGAGTGGCGATGTTATCCATTCATCACTTAGGCAAAGGTGGAGGACGAACGTCAAGCCTGCCGTGTCCCCGAGGCGGAGCTCCATAGTTCGGACAGAGTAAACATGTGATTTTCCCTGATGTGTGGTTTAGTGTAGCTGCAGGCTACTCCTCCTCTCTGCTGCAGCAGAGATATTCCCTGTGAGCCTCGACTCACGTGAGAAAACAAGACGTGGGATTTTAATTAAACCCGTCAACCCGGTCAATGACGGTCACTGTATAAATTCTGCAAATAAATAAATCATCATTCAATGTACGTTAAACCTTTTAAAATTCCTCCATTAACGTTTAACCATATTTGATTCTGAAGTGGTTGCTTGGAATTGAACCCCTGCCGTTCGGGAGCGTGACGTAACAACATTTTGGCGTAATAATTTCGGAAACGGTCTCCCTGGAGCACCGGCTGACTGAGGGGGGATTTGTAGACACTCCTGGAAGGTGTGAGTGGTGCGTTTGAACTGAAGCCTTTAACTCCCCACTCAGAAGTGTGACGGAAAGCCCGGAGCAGAGTGACTTACTCAGGAAACGCGTCGCAGAGGCAGCAAAAGCAAAAGGCCAGGATACCCAAACATCACATAACGTGAAATAAATAGAAAACACAGAATAACACACAAATACGTTCCCAGGAGACACACTGACTGTTCTCTCCACATATAATACCGGGGAAATCAGGTAGAACATTCGCATTTTGGGGGCCTTTAATTTCCCAAAGAATAAACACTATCGGTAATGAGGTAGGACTCTTGAAGTTCCAATAGCGGACATGGCTCAAGGCTTCTTATTGTGCATCTGACAGTGTGACTGGTTCAGTGACACGCTGAGAGGCACAGCACCGCTGGTGCGGACACTGGGGCAGGGTACCAGTGCCAAATTAGCAGACATCCGTGTCCCCAAAGCGTCCCCGGCGCTGTCCCCTTGAGAAGGTCATTGAACCACATCGGAACTGGTGCCATAAATCACGAGACTGGGAGTTATTTAAGGTGCTTTGGGTATCTGGTTATGCGGCGGAATTAATTCACGTGTTAATTAAAGCAATTGCTTAATTAACGTGACACGCCGGAGTGCTGCACTCACGGGTCTTGCCCGGCTGGGAAAGGGAATCCTGCGGGATCCCCCAACTCGGCTCTCGGCGCCGGGCCCCACACGTGCGCTTCACTCCATCGTGCTGTGTGACGTCTACGGACCGGCGGCCTGCGGAATCAGGCGACGATCCCGGGGTGAATCTTCAAACGAAGACACTGGAATCACACCAGCATCACTAAGGGACAGATTCACATAACATTAAACTCCGAACACTGTTTCCTGACCTCTATAAATACATCAAAGCTACCCTTCTTTCTTTTTTATTTACCTAAAAAAAGTTTTACATTTACATTTCCCACAAATTATCCCCCCTGCCTCCCACCCCATATATGTACATAATAAATAAAAAATAGAGACATAACCTCCTAATTTCCCTGGTTACTTTTAAATGCAAATGGGGGATTCATTAAAAAATCCCAATTCATTAGCACGTGGGAGATGGGCCTTTATTGATATACCTGTAGGCGCGAGGCACAAAGGTTTATGGGAATGGTTGTTTAAAGCGCAGAGCTCGGGGGGGGCATTCCCGCAGCCCCTCCTCGTGATGGAGTCGGCCGATACCACTGCCGGGAAAAACTGATGCTCTGCGAAGCAAGCACCATGTGAGAGGTGTGTGCATGCGAGTGTGATGGACTAAGGAGAGAGGTCTGTCAGCGGGCACAGATAAGGAGGGCTTACATCAATGAAATTTCCTGTAACTTAAAACAGAAACTCGTACGTCTGATTCATTCTAGTGAAACATCAGAAAGCAGCTACCTTAAAGCTTAAACAAACTACCAGGATCAGTGTCGCAAACCTGGCAGACTGGACTCAAACTAAGCTGGAGTTATTTACTGAGTGTAATTTATTGAGTGTTACTTACCGAGTGTAAGCGCTCTTAACCTGAACCCAAAAAAATCTATAGGATGAGTCCTTTCCTTCCAACCAAAAGTCACTATGCATCATGACCCGGAAGCCATGTTCTACTCCCTCCACATGACCCTAAGGTCAGATGCAGGATATCACAGTAACATGGAGAAACTGAGAGATGTGGCACTGAGTGCTGGTAGTACGGAAGGGTGCCGGGTTTAAGGCGCGTGCTCTGGGGTTTGGAGCATGCTGTCCCTGGCCATGATTCCATGATGGGGTTGAGAAGCCGCCAGCAACCCTCTGGGACTGGGGCTCGTAGACTTGGGGCCATCTTGTTATTTCTTTCCATCACCACAGCGACCACAGAACCTTCAGCCTCATGTCTTTGATCTCTGGTGAACGAGTGGCCCGGCCAGGCGCGGGTCCCACCGCGGTGCACGGGGACAAAGGCCGATGCTGGAATTGCGGGGGATTACTCCTAATCCGCCCCCGACGCGGGGAGCCGCGGGCATTGGCAGCAGCCCAACAGCACGGCGGTGGATGGGGAACATCTGGCGGTTATTACGCGGACTCGCACGATGACGGGGGGTTGGGAATGGAAGGCCGGGCCAGTGGCCACCACGCAGGCCCTGCATTTTTAAACATGCTGCAGATCAATCCGAGACAATGGCCAGAACAGTGGCCCAAAAGAGACGGGTGACCTGGCATGGCACCTAAGCCACACACCAGCCTGGAATGGTACGTACAGACACCCTTCTGCTCCAAGAGCCAAACCGCATGTGATTTATTTATCCGCTGGGGTGTGTGGCGGCTGCGTTCGGACCTAATACCACGGCGAAAGGCACCCGTTAATGAGGCCGGGGGTGAAGAGAGGCGAAGGGGGGGCACTGCTAAATGAGCCCCCGTGCCGTGCCCCCCCCCCCCTCCATCCCTGGGGCCTCACCTCCTCGTGCTTAACCAACTCCTGGGAGCAGGATTAGGAAAAGGCAGCCAGCTTGACCATGCCTCCCCCCCACCCTATGGCCGACTCGCCTACCACAATAGCTCAGCGCCGGGCTCGCCGGGCCAGGCCTGTGATCGAGGGTCAGCCAGGCCTCCGTCTCTCCAGGCGGTCATTAAAATAACGGCAGACAGCCGCGCACGGCCACTAATGAAGGCCATGAATCACATTTTTCTTAAGAACATATTAGTAGCATCATTAACAGTGTGCAAAGGGCTGACCGGGACGACAGCTCTATAGCCCTGGTGAGCGCAGCCTCATTAGCGGGACCCGGACGGCAGTAAGTGCGGCCGCCACACGGGCCTTTGTGTCTGGAGGAGACGGCGATCGGACCGGTACCTCAGTGGCTTGTGGTAAAATACTACTATGACAGAGACGTAAAGCGCGACACGCAAACATATCAAAACAGACCAAAGATATGTTGGCAAAGTGCACTTCTCTTTCCGCACTGCGATTTAGCCAGTACTAAATAAAAGATTATTAAAATGAAATCCGTAATATATAAACGCAGGGGAAAAAGCTACATAAGGCTATGGAAGTTACGGTCCGAGCGTAAAATCGACCCGCGCCGGCATTAAAATTGTAGTGAACCTTGGAGATAACGCCATCAAACTGATGTAAGAGGAAGTAAGAAGCAGATTTATTTGAATGAGCTAAATATCTGGGGCCACGGGTGCGAACGGCCGATCGGGGGCAGGACCTCCGCGGGTCCCGCAAGCGGGGGGGAAGCATATGGCGTCCTCCTGCTTAGGTTGTGGCTGCATTTTTAAGAGCAGCGAGGGGGGTGTAGCGTCTATCCGCAAAGCAGCAGAATGCAACAGGCTCCAGAAAAGCGAATGATGGTTCCAGGCAGGTAGCAGGAAGGACAATCAGCACCTGTGCAGGTCACAGGGCGTCACCAGCTGTGCATACAGGCAGCGTTCAGACATACCCCCCCCCCCCCAATATTAAGTGAGTCATGCAGCACACAGAGGAGGAAACCGGCTCTGCACTGGCAGAGGATGGTCAGTGGGTCTTTGAGCTCGGAGACCGGGATTTGGGTGAAATGGGCGAAAGTTCACGACCGGGTCCCAAACCCAGTAGTTCACGTGACCCCCCCCCTCCCGCCCCCTCAAAGTCACAGGACCCAATTGGCGTGCAGAGCCCTCATTAGCAGGCCATGATGAAATTAGGTGAAATCGGCAGCACGGGCCCGCCTTCCGCAGAAGCCCCCTGACAGTCCTGCAGCACTAAATCATAAATGGCCTCCATTGGGCCGCCAACAGCGCGGCTCGCGTGGGGCCGCCTCTCCCTGGACCCATCAAAGTTTCAGCCCCCACCCTGCACAGATTGGCCTTCCCTTCCACAGACTGGGGGCCGTCTCCCCGAGTAGGAAAAGCGCCTCACGCCCAGAGATTACACGGAAATTACAGCATTGCGACATTAACATTTAAACCGCCCATTTGGAGGCCGCGAGCCCTTGGGCATAACGCTGACGATTGAAGCCTATCGCACGCCAGCTTGATCGGCGTCGGAATTTGCCGGCTTGTACCAGGAAATGCCCGACCGTCATCCTGCCAGCTGGTCAACTCCAGGCATGGGCACAGAACTTAGGAACAGTGGAAAAGCACAGGCATGTGAGGGACAAAATGAAGACAGGCCATACAAACACACAGATCAGGATTCAACAAATGAATAATATAAACAGGTGCCAGTTTCTAGCTTAGCACCTCACCAGAAGGTCGCTTGTTCCCGTCCCAAGCTTCACTGTTCGGCACCTGAGCAAGGTCCTTGCTCCGGGGACTGCCTGACCCCGCTTTCTCAATTATACGATGCTTCGGATTTGCAATGATCGCAAAACCACTGTTTCAAGAGGAGATAGCAACACAGCAATAATACAATGAATTAGGTGCTTGCAGAAACGTCATAAGAATACTGTGAAATTGCGAGGCTTTCTCAGATAAGAGTGCACTTCATACAACGCCTACCGTACATATATGTATTTATTTAAAAGATTGGATCAGGACTCGGAATCGCCAGATATAAATATTGAATGGATCAGACTTGGGTACTGAAAAGTGTATGGGGACATCCCTAGCAGACACACAGCGGGGATATGCAGCACTGACACGCAGCACTGACATGCAGCACTGACACGCAGCACTGACATGCAGTCAGCCTCCCCACCATTGTACGCCATAGTCACTCTTCTCTTGTGTTTTACTCCCCACATCACAGATACCTTGATGCAGCCGAGGCTTCGGCGCAAAAATGGGACAGAAAGCAGGAGAAATGGCATTAATAGATGCAGCGGTGAAGCAGGCTGTTTGTATGAAACACACGAAAGGAAAATGCTCTGAGGAAAAATGTCCCCCCTCACAGGGGCCTGTATTTTATTACAGGTTATGTACACCGTATACACACCACACACACATAGACTGTAAATGCTATGTCATACATACTGTATACATACCACACACACACACACTTAATTAATTGATACTTCATTGATCCCCATGAAGAAATTGTTTTTATGCCTCCCTCAACTTGCTCTCTGTAGAGTAAGCTGTCCGCAAAGGGCAGCCGCCCACAGCAGCACCCAGGGAGCTCGAGGTCAAGGGCCTGAGCTCACAGACCCGCAGACGTGCTGAGGCTGGGTTTGACCCGGCAACCTTCTGATTACAGGCACACAGCCTTAGTCCACTGAGCCACATATACCATATCATATATACTGTATACTCACTGTAAACACACTTAGACCATATATACCATATCATATATATTATATACTCACCGAAAACACACTTAGACCAAATATATCATATCATATATACTGTATACTCACTGCAAACACACTTACACCATATATTCCATATCATATATACTGTATACTCACTTCAAACACACTTAGACCATATATATCATATCATATATACTGTATACTCACTGCAAACACACTTAGACCATATATACCATATCATATAGAAATCGAATCTGAATCCAACCAGGCACCAGAGAATTGAAATCAAATCGAATTGTGAAGTCAGGGCTAATTCCCACCCCTAAACAATACCCCTATGTTCCTCAAATAAAAAGATTCTAATTTATGTTTTGGTCAATGTCTTTATGTTAAAGTCTTTCTGAAACATGGTCTGTCAGTTTTAGGCTTGACCATTTTTATTCTCAGCCATTCTTTTCAGTTAGAAGTCATTTTGTGCTTTGAAAGAGATAGATTGGCTTTGTTTTTAAGGACCTATACCCATATGTTCCTCAAATTAAAAGATTATGGAATGCAGGCCTTTTTTTAGTGCTTTTAAAGATTTGTTTCCACCAACTCAGTATTTATAAATGTAAAGCCGCGATATAATATTTCATAACTCGTTCCTATCCGATTGATATTGAATATTGCAAATATTTCATATTTATCAGGCTTGCTGGAAAAGTTTACTTTGGGCTTCTGTCTGCACCAGCATCACTGCTGATGTGTTTTAATCCCACACATCTCACTTAGCAGCTTTGCGATGCACGATGAATATTTCAGGTCCCTCTCTCCCCCTGATCGGGCCCTGAAAGCAGCCCATCCGTACCAGCGGTATGAAAAATGCAGGACCCCTCTTAAAATCATGCGCTGGCCTGCTCCGGCCCGTTATCGCCGCTCCCCCCACATAGGGACGAGGGGGGGGGGTCATCCCGTGCGACCAATCTCACGCCTGCGCAGGGGCATCATGAGAAGGCAGTGCCAGAGCAGCCTGATGGCGAAACAATGTCTCTGTGAGATTCTTCAGACGTAACACGCAGTTAATAATTTACTACCGGCGTCAAAGATTCCGTAGTGCGGGAATCTCAGCCACCTCCACGCGCTCCCAGTAATACCCAGTTTAACTCCTCCACGCGCTCCCAGTAATACCCAGTTTAACTCCTCCACGGTGATCCCAAGCCCTTATCTGATTTCCTTTTAAACATGAACTTTGGGCGAACCTAAAACATAGTGGGGTGTCACGCTGGCTCCGTGGGTGGCGCTCTTGGCTCACGCCTCGGGGTTCAAGTCCCACCTCCCCCCTTGCGTGTGCGGGATTTGCATGTCCCTCCCGTGCGATATGAATTTCCCCCAGGTACTCCTGTTTCAGTGGCTTATGTGTGCATGTATGTGCCCTATAGGAATGTCCTGATCCACTTTTTTGGCACCCCGATCCGACCCATTCAATATTTATATCTGCCAATTCTGAGTCTCGATCTGATCTTTTAATAAATATTTAAATACACGTACACATACAGTAGGCATTGCTGCATTCTTTGTCTGAGTGAGTCTCGCAGTTTCACGCTATTCCTCCGTATGATGCTTCTGCAAGTGCCTAATTAGATTTGTTGCATTAATCGACGCCCTGCTGCTGCCTCCTCTCGATAGGATGACAAACGTTGCAGGTAGCTGTTGGGCTGCTTTGAGTTTCAGATTTAAAGAATTCTCACACGGCTGACATTCCCATAGTTTCTAGTTTTAAGCCATTTGCCTTTGGCTTAATGCCGGAGCCTTACAATCTGCGCAAATGATGTGGATTTGGCAGAGAGGGGAAATGAAATAGATTAGCCTTAGGACTGGGCTGCAGCAGCTGATACCAATCAATAAAAATCTTTGGTAGCTGCTTGGGACATCGCTTGAGCCTTATGATGGACTGGGCTCCCTTCCAAGACGGAGCCCCAGCCTAATGCCCCCTCAGATGGCCTCCATGTCATCATGACCAGGAAAAAAAGCAACTTGAGTTACTCTGTTAACTCTGGCTCACGAATGACACTGCTTGGTGCGGTCAGAGACAGGGACTCTCTGAAAGGCACAGGACTCAACACCACTCAGTTGGCAGGAATACCGTGCACAGAACCCCCGGAAGAGGACGGCAGAAGCTGGTAAAGATGCAAAGTTCCGACACCATGGAGACGGGTCTCCATGACGCCCCTTCAGGTCCCTATAATGGCTTATCACAGCCAAAATAAATAGCGTGGCGTGGCAGACAGCTCACCGGCTCCCTGACCGTCTGGCTGCTGAAATATTAAAGGTAATAAATAGCGTGTTAACTCCGCACAAAGCCTCTTCCATCGCCATCTCATTCTCAGCGCCGCACACGCACACTTCCTCTGCATCTCTCCATTTCAGCTGTCTTTCATTTAACTTGATCATTTAATTTTCTTTGGTCTAATTTCTGCAATAAAACAGGCTGTTGCTCCTGCATTTACCGCTTTTGTCTTCCCTCTAGGTTCCAAGACAGGCGCGCATTTTACATGCCCGGCCTCATACACGACACGCTGGCGCACCGACACACAGCAACAAACACAATCTCCACCCCCCCCCCCCCCCCCCACCCCTCCCACACATCTCAAATTTATCTTTTGCCCGGTAACAGATTAGCTCGTGGCTACGAACAGCTTAATTTGGCAGGCTCACACTTTCCCTCATCCTGGACGGGAGGCAGGCCCCCTCATTTGATTCCTCTGATGAGAACAAATGATCCTGATGCAGACAGAGAGCAATGGGAGGGGGGGTGGGATGGAGAGTGGTTTGGGGGGGGGGGGGGGGGGGGGTTACATGAAAAGAGTTGAGTGAGAAGGTACT
Organism: Brienomyrus brachyistius; assembly: GCF_023856365.1. Taxonomy (NCBI): domain Eukaryota; kingdom Metazoa; phylum Chordata; class Actinopteri; order Osteoglossiformes; family Mormyridae; genus Brienomyrus; species Brienomyrus brachyistius. The sequence goes on along the minus strand of NW_026042432.1, from coordinate 300,277 downwards.
GGGCTACTGATATACAGGCCCCCAAAAGAGGCTTCGTAAGATTGTCTAGAGTGGCCCATGACTGAAATGCCGACAAGGCAAACAAGAGGTTCATCCGTGCCCCAGAACCCCCCACCCCACCCCACCCCGAATCTCAGTAGAGGAGTAAAAGGGATCGTTTGACTTGAAAGGACCTGTTATGTATCATGTAATCTGTAGACATGTTTGCATTTTACATGAACGGGCCCAATATTAATCCTTCATTAGCTGGGGCTCAAAACCCCTTCTTCAAATAGAATGATGCAGGCGGCAGGAAAGGCGACTCTTTATTAAATAATGTCCCGTCCCCCAGTACAATGGAGTCAAGCTCCAGGCAAATATTTCCGCCCGAGTGCATGGAAGTTCCACTGCCTTGCATTTGGACACATTTTTTGCCAGCGGGACCCTGTGAGGTTCTCATCCATTTGGAAATTCCCGTTCCTCGATTTAGATGGTGTACCTTTAAAACAGCTGTAAATCGCTTCCTTAGGCTCTGCCGGAAATGGAGAGAGACACCCGCATGTAATCGCTGCACATCGCTCCCTTCTGGCTTTATGAAGGCCACGCAGCATGCCGTGTGTGAGGAGACTGCGGACGCGGGTTCTGGAATATTCTGGAACATTCCGGAGGTCCTCAGCCAACCATCTATGCAACTATCTTGGCAGGCAATAGAAGGGGCTTCACCCCCCCCCGGCTGTCCTCCACCAAGGCTGGTGACCTCTGGAGCTGACAGACAGGCCCTAATGTGTGGGACAGCAAATAGATGGTTGGACAAGATTAAAGCAGATGCAGGCATATAATTAGCCGCCGCACAGATAGCGAGGGTTTCCTAGTACATCTTTGCCACTGGTGATTAACTGGAGACGTCGGGGGAGCGGCAGGGCAGAACTGAGCAACCTGCCTCTTGGGAACAGGCCAGATTATTCACATGGAGATCCAAACATGGCAGAGTAATTAGCCAGATTATACGCGGACGAGGGCTGAAGAACATGAAAGGATGAAGATTATCTCCAAATGCATCCAGAAAGAGAGAATAAGCAAAAGACTGGGTTAACAAAGAGGGAATCGACACAAAGGAGAGAGCATGTCGCTCGTACACTCAAACGAACTTTAGAATTATACCCCTGAACCCACCTCCAGGACACGTCATAAGAGACAGGTCTATGTCTCCCGGTCAGGGTTCGACCCTGCCGTCCACACTAATGGATGGAGGCAACAGCTGGAGGACACTGTCTGCGATTTTGAGCAAGGGCCCAGGAGACAGAGAAACAGGGCCCGGTGACATCTTAAGGAATTTCACAGGGACGGCTAATCGAAAGTGATCAGCGGAAGATTTTAATATTTAAACAGCCAGCAACGCACCAGAAGTTTCTAATTAAATTATAAGTCATGCCTGAAAATCTGAAGTGCGTGTGTTGTGGGAGCGTAAATTATTCAGCTGGCCCATATCTAGTCTTTCTGTTAATCCAAAGACAAAGGCACGCGTGAGCTTCCAGGCGGAGGCCGGAGCCGGAGAGGGAAGTGGCCGATGCCGAGATCCGGACTGGGGATTCACATTCGGACCCAGCGTACGGCTGCGGCGCAACTCCTGCAGTGGAAAAAATAATGAGGTGGGCTGGCTTCAGAAGATCCCCCTCATTTGATCGCACGTAGCTTCCAAAGCCGTGTAACCCCCCCCCCCCCCCCCCCCCCCCAAATAATGTGATCGAGCCCGCTTCACATGAATCCATCATCAACCCGAAAGTTTCACATGTAGGTAGGAGGACAAAGAGGCCCAAGAAACCATTACTTATTTCATTTAATTATATTATTATATTTATCATAAAACCACCTAATTAATGTGCTTCAGAAGGATATATCCATGAAGATGTGTGAAATATTTAGGATGGTAACACTGAGATTAATCATTACATATATATTTTAAAAATACGGAGACCTTTTTTAGACTAGAGAAGTCCGCTCGCAGTCTATTAAAACGACCACACGTTTCTGTCAGAATAATAACAGGTATATGAATCTATTACTGCTCCGGGTTACACTTTCTGTTAATTTATTCATTTTCAGGTACCTCACCTCTTGACCACTTAATTTCCCTCTGGCGATTTTTTGAAGACAAAAACCCTCTTTGATAAAAAACTAATTATAAAGATTCAACTAGAGAAAAAAAAATTTGGCCAGAGTGTCCTCCGTGCTGCTCCGTCCACGGAGCGCAGAGTCCGGGAAGCGTGCCAGGCAGGGCACCGGCCCACCAGCCCACGGGAACGGCACTCAAAGGCTGTCCCAACTCGCCTGGCATGTTCTGATCCTGTCTCAAATAAAATCACGCGCTCCAGCCACTGTGGAGCACTTCTATCCCACCTCTCCAGGGTTGGGGCCCTGCCTGCTCCCCCTTTGTCGTTTTACTCTCCCTACCCTGGATTCTCCCCCCGCAGTTCAAAGACATGCAGTTCACCCTATGAGGGGCTGTGAGGGATCCTATCCAAGGTGTTTTTCTACTCCATCCCCCATAATCCTACTAGTGTTTGGAAGACTGATGGGTATTTCAGGTGTTTATTTGTCAATAGTATTCACAGGTGATCGACCACAAAGGGACTTTCATTCAGGTGTTTGTTTGGTTACGTCTCACCACACTGGGAACATATTGTGCAGGTTTGATAGACAGAAAATAAACTTTCAGTCATGTGTTGATGACAGGATATATATCTTTTTTTAAAAGGGATAACATTAACCTACTTAGCATATGCCTTTTGTTCAAAGCGACATATGTTTTTTTGCGAAAACAGGGACAACTGGAGTCCCTGGAGCAACTTACTCAGGTTAAGGGTCTTACTCAGGGGCCCAGCAATAAAGACGCCAACATTGGGACTGGAACCGACAACCTTCCGATTCCAGGCACAGCGTTCCAACCTGCCGAGGCACACTCCTGATGGCAGGGAAACCACTCGAATGGTTTCCCCATTAGAGCTCTTCTCACTGAAACTCACACAGGAAGCGAATCACGTGAATGTGAGGCACAAACGTAAATGAAACACAGAGAAGCGAGATTGAATTCAACACGGGGTCACCTCACCAGCAGTGGGGCTCCGATCTGGCTGGAAAATAAGACATACAAAAAACAGAGTGGCCCGCCAATGTTTATTTTAGTAGGTTAGTGCTTCCAGAGCTTAGAACAAAGGCACAATGCGCTTCTTTTGTAGTTCATAAAGCCCTTGGCTACGCTTCACTCGACCACCCCAATACTGCTACCATTTCTTAGATGATAATTTAATTGTATTATAAACAAGCAGTGAATGGAAAAGGAGCAGGGGGTCACAAACAAATGCACAAATCTCTGTCTGATATCTCCTAAGTTCTAATTGTTCTGATCATAAAAATACCTTTCAGAAAGCTTCTGTTTCAAGCACACTGATTAAAGAATGCATGATACTGCAGTGACAAGTCTGTATTATTAATTCATCGCAAACAGTGGATTTGGGTGTGTTACTTTGAAAAATGTTCAAAACTGGCGGCCTGTAATAAAAGCACAGAGAGAAATTCGCGCTCATTAACATTTAATCAGAAAATTCTCTTTCATATGAAACACCCAATATAGACTGTCAGAATCAATCAGCTGTCCAGGAAGGCGGAGACGCGGCAGGGCGATGGGGTAGCGGCCCGACTTTTGCGGTTGGCAGTGCCCCCCCTTCTGCCATGTCGCGAGCCCCTTGGACTGGAGGCCCCCCCCTCCTGGAACAAGGCCCCAGTGCCGCACGACTCACCCTCGTCGCCTTCGGCTCGAACCCAGGCTCTCGAGGTCCTGCTGGCAGGGACTCATTACCGTAGCTGCCTGCAGCACTACTCCGTGGCTCTGCCATCACTTCGGGGGGGGGGGAGGGGGCACTTAACCGTAATGAGTGCCAATAAGAAGACACGTCTTTAAAACTCAACGCCTCTTCACTAACAGGAAAGAACACAGTTCTAATTGCCTGAGTTCTTTGGGATAAAAATGGCTATGGTAAAGTGTAATTAAAAAAGAAATGATACGGGCGGTGTTTACTCACATGATGAGCTCAGGGCAGGGCTTCCTGTCTGTCACAGACAGTGGGCTGAATCTTAATTTACGACTGGGAAATCGGATGGGGTCAGACGGGCACGCACATACCGCGTTAAGGTGCCGGAAAAGCAGCGGACGCGTTAAGGTGCCGGATAAGGGCCGGATGCGTTAAGGTGCCGGATAAGCGGCGGATGCGTTAAGGTGCCGGATAAGCGGCGGATGCGTTAAGGTGCCGGATAAGCGGCGGACGCGTTAAGGTGCCGGATAAGCGGCGGACGCGTTAAGGTGCCGGATAAGCGGCGGACGCGTTAAGGTGCCGGATAAGCGGCGGACGCGTTAAGGTGCCGGATAAGCGGCGGACGCGTTAAGGTACCGGATAAGCGGCGGATGCGTTAAGGTGCCGGATAAGCGCCGGATGTGTTAAGGTGCCGGATAAGCGCCAGATGCATTAAAGTGCCGGACTGTGGGCGAGGCAGAGGGCAGTAGGAGGGAGTGGGCGATTCCCTCTGTCCCTGGCACCAGGTCCCGGTTCTACTGTATCAGATCGCCGGGGCTCAGTTGGTGCTGAGATATTTCGCCGGCTGCTGTTGCCTGCCACGGTGCTAACGATGAGGGATTAGCACGTGCTTTGGTCCGGAGTGACAAACATGGCCCATGTATGGCTGACCTTGGCTAGGATGGGGGGTGGAAACAAAGCCACAGCTTTCCAAGGCTGGTAGACCAGAGGTGGACCCCCGCTGGACCCCACGTTACAACCTCGATCATCAGGATGCTTGACGGTAGGAAAGGCGAGATACAGTCTAAGCCCAGAAAACCGTAGACGACCACAACCTCGCTAAGCTCCACACTAAACTCTCCTGTCTCTGCTTATCCCTGTCTATTGTACATCCCAACACCACCGCACCCTAAAGGAAGCGGAACTGGAGAAATGGGATGAATGGGAGGGCATCAAGCTTCAGTATAGCTGTAGGCATGGAAAAGACGTCCTTACAGCTGGTCCTGGGTGCAAAACTGGAGCCATGAAAGGCTGACGCTAGCCGATAGGCCACCAAGAGCCATCCCACGTGGGCAGAACATGTGGGGTGGAGCAGAGAGCTGGCTGACTACTGACTAATCCATAATGACAGGGAAGATCAGGAGCAGGACCAGGCTGATGCAACGCTCACTGGGCACACTCAGAGGGCACTGTCGCCACGGGAACAAGAACCACTCCATTCCCGAAGCATTCACGGCAGCACAATATACAGAGCGCTATATACAAAGTTATCCAACAGGAAACGCGCTAGGCCGTCAAAAATGTGTAGCCCGACGCCACTCGTTAGGCGGAAGGAGAACAGCACAGACCGGGCGTGTGACCCCGCACCAAAGACACGACTGTGATTGGAAGGTACATAGGTGGGTATTTAGTGTGGAACAGACTAAACGTGCCGCAGTACAATGGCTAGTGGGCAAGCCGCACTGCCAGCGCATTTCGTTAGCTTGGTGTTTTTTAATTAGCAGGAGGGTAGAATAATGAATATAACTCCATTAATCAAAAGGTAATATATGTAAAAGCAGTTTTTAGCCTTGGGAGAAATTGAGAAAGGTACCATAAAACTCAAAGCAGGAAAAATAACCTCCACAAAAATGAATATTGCTGTAATACTGCTTTATACATATTTTCTTTTATTCATCACACAGACCTTTTGTTTCACCACTCAAAAAAAAAGAGATTTACTAGAACAGCAATATTAAAAACTGTCTAGATCTTCTATTGCTGAATAGCAGTGCCCTCAAATGCTAAGGGGTCTTGTCTCGATTGGACCGATGCACAGCAAATCGAGAAGGTACTGTGTGCTAGTGACTGAAAGCACTGGACTAAATGAGTCATCCTTCAGTGACTCACGTTCGAGGTGGAGTCGGTTAGAAGCCGCTTTTGTAGGAGCAGGTCCCTTCAGCCTTCTGCAGGTGCACGATGGCAGCAAGGGCTGTTTGACCCAACCGGGCTCTGGTAACAAACAGGAAGCCAGTTGTGCGATTCCTGTTACAGCCAACAGCAGCAAAGAAATGACATCACACCAGTAACTCAAATCAATGACGCTGAAAGAAACCTTTCTGGAAGCTTTGAAAAAATACATGGGTAAACGCTTCACTTGACAGGACACAAATAATATAGTATTACACTATTACTTATATATTCACTAAGCACAAACTTGTTAGTTACATACTGATCACATGTTAATTCATCGTTAATGAATCGTGACACGTTTTATCTCAAGCAATTACTATATTCGTTACTATATGTGCTAATTCTGTAAACTGTTGTGAACTACTGAAGGAACAAGTCATAAATATCACTAGCAAAACGCTGATCTAATGTTTGTTCATCATTAATGAAACGTGATGTATCTCAAGTAGCGACTATATTTGTTCGTGACTCGTTCATAATTTGTACTTCAGTGGTAACCGAGTTATTACGAAGTATTTGTGCCCCATAAAGTAAAGTGTTACCAGTACATCTTATACATCTACTGTAGTCTTTAAAAGAATAACTCTTTAATGATAATTCCTTAAACCCTTGATAATAAACCATTATAATACAGAGGAATGCAAAAGGCTGGTATCCTGAGCATGCCCTGGAACGGGAATGACTATGTAGGTCAAGAGAGGCGGAACCGTGAGGCAGAGCTGAGCGTACGGCCCGAAAAAGGCCGGCGATGACAGCCGAGTGATACTCTCTCTGAGTTGCCACAACAATGCCGGCTACGTACTGCTGATTCCCCAAGTCCGCCTTTTTCCGACGCGCCCGTGCCTCGGCATGAGAAGCGAGGGAACTTGTCGGCGCTGACGGGGGGGAGGGGGGGGGGCGATGCAACGCTGCCTTGAAAAAAAAAACCTTCTGGGATATAAATAAATGCCATGGAGTAGGGGCCGCAAATGCAGCCCAAAATCCAGACCAGCCGATGCAAGGAACAGAACCATTTCCCGGGTTTGAGAGAGATGGTTTTTCTGGAAGCAGGCGCGGACACAAAACCACCAGAATTAGCCAAAATGAAAGAACTAAGACTGGTTAAATGTGTCATAAAGGTGTCAGTTACAGCTGGTGTCTAAAAACATTCAGCAGCAGAAAACATGTTTCGAGTCATTCATCGATGGATTAGGTATTAATAAGGCACACAGGATACAGAATACGCTCCATCCGCACAGCACCCGTAAGCGAGTTACATCACAATATGGCAGATTAAATGACAGAATCAACAGGAAAATCAATGTTGCTTTACCACAGGGACACAAGCAGCTGCTGTTTTTATTTCTTTCTGCTCCTCTGTGGCCATTTGAAATTGAGGGACAGTTTCAGGCATTTCATCAAAATCTGCTGGTATCTCTCTCAGAGGCTTTCGCTTGAAGACCCAGGCACACGTCTAGAGATAGAGCAGCAAGGGAGCGCAGACTGTCTCAGAGAAACTGAGCATCATGCAAACGAGGGATAGTGATACCGCCATCTTCGCACTAACAGGGAAAGTGATTCCGAGATCTCTAAAAAAACAGGATTAGTGATACTGCGATCTTCACACTAACAGGGTAAGTGATACAGAGTTCTCTACAAAAACGGGGTTAGTGATACCATGATCCTCACACTAACGAGGTGAGTGATACCGACATCTCTACAAATACGGGGTTAGTGATACCGTGATCTTCACACTAACGAGGTGAGTGATACCGACATCTCTACAAATACGGGGTTAGTGATACCGTGATCTTCACACTAACGAGGTGAGTGATACCGACATCTCTACAAATACGGGGTTAGTGATACCGTGATCTTCACACTAACGAGGTGAGTGATACCGACATCTCTACAAATACGGGGTTAGTGATACCGTGATCTTCACACTAACGAGGTGAGTGATACCGACATCTCTACAAATACGGGGTTAGTGATACCGTGATCTTCACACTAACGAGGTGAGTTATACCGACATCTCTACAAATACGGGGTTAGTGATACCATGATCCTCACACTAATGAGGTGAGTGATACCGACATCTCTACAAATACGGGATTAGTGATACCGTGATCTTCACACTAACGAGGTGAGTGATACCGACATCTCTACAAATATGGGGTTAGTAATACCGTGATCTTCACACCAACGAGGTGAGTGATACCGACATCTCTACAAATACGGGGTTAGTGATACCGTGATCTTCACACTGACAGAGAAAGTGATACTGAGATCACTGCAAATATGGAGGTAGTGATACCACAATCTTCACAGTAACAGGGTGATACCGACATCTTTACAAATACGGGATTCGCGATACTGCAATCTTCATACTAACAGAGAAAGTGATACTCACATCTCTACAAATACGGAGGTAGTGATACCGCGATCTTCACACTAACAGGGTAAGTGATACCACAATCTTCTCGCAAACAAGGTTTGTGATTCTGAGATCTTTACGCAAACAAGGTTAATGATACCACGATCTTCATGCAAAAGTGGTTAGTGATACAGGGATCTCCAAGCAAAGGGGATTAGTATTACTCTGATCTTCATACAAATGGAGTCAGTGACAACACCATCTACACATATGTGGGGTTAGTGGTATTGTGATCTTCACACAAATGGGATTAGTGATTCTGTGTTCTTCATGCAAAAGAAGTTAGTGATACCGGGATATTCATGCAAACAGGGTTAATCATTCCACGAGCTATACACGGAATAGGCCACAGACAGGGTCAAATTGCGTGATCTGTGGATTTCATAGTAAGGACAATATGAATCACTATTTAAAAGAAACTGTGAGCTACACACCAGTGGTCAGACAGATGAATGGTCACCTGTACAGAGATGTAGTTAAAGACAACTCAGTCAGGGACAGGCGACATTACAGACAGTCAGCAGTTCATACTACAAACGCTGAGTGCTATTCGTAACTTTTAAAATTCTGCCCACCACCTGGATAAAAGAGCACTGTAATGACCAGAGACCAGGCAAAGGCCCAGACCACGCGGCTCAAAAGCACAGACTGCCATGAATCACACACAACACGCGAAAGCAGTCATCTCCCAACTCTCGACACACCCCTGTAATATCACTTCAAAAACAAAATACGCAACAAAGACTGAAAGGTGGAGATACCCCACACCCCTCCTCCCGCCACCTCGTGAGGTGCTTCAGCAGGCATTTTTCAAATGCTATCCGACTCAGCAGGACTCAGGGGAGGGGTACCCGAAGAAGGCCTCTGAGATCGGGGAACGCCACCGTGAACGAGACACCGACTGAGGGGAAAAAAAAAAAGCACAAAGGGAGGGAAACGACGGCTGGCTGGCAGCGCCATTTCAACGTGACATCCTCCCCACACTTAAAAGCAGACAGCGCCCTACATCTCCTTCCCAATTCCATCTTATCAGCTGCATTTAGCACAAAACCAGGGTAATGCTAATGCGTATCAAAGTAGCACTTGTGTCATGTAGCATTAACACCACTCGTATTAAACTGGTTGTTTTTCTGTATGCAGAGTGAAAGACAACTATTAAAATATGGAAGGTGTGTTTTCCGAGTGCCTGCCATCTGTTAATTCCTAAGTAGTGTCCCTCCCCCACACTCATCGAAACGCATTTCATCTGGGTTTCATCAAGCCATCTCCCCCTCTTTGTCCAGGAGGCCGCGTCTGCGCGGACTGCAAAGCGTCCCTACGCAAGTCTGGCTGTCTGTCTCTGTCTTAGGGAGGCTGTGATGATTTTCGGGGTTCGTCCATATGCGACCAATTGTGTGCTGGTCAGAAACCCTGAGGTGTAGATTAGGGAGGGGGCGACCGGGTGGTCAGACAGCCTCCCTTTTGCCTCCTTCCATCCCTCGCTTCATGAAACACCCCAGCCAACTGCTGCCAGCGCAAAAGGCCATGTCGTCTGCCATCCGCCGGTAGAGTAGGGACAGCAGGTCTGCATCTGGGTCACATGCACCCAGCTGGCTACGGGTGTGAAATCTGTGCTTTTAACACAGGGGTGGTGTTTCGAATTTTCTGCGAGGTTTTTTTGGCCCTAAGGAGGCCCGAGCAGATGACCCCCAGCAGAGGTATCGTCTTTCTGCTGAATCGTACTGTAGATAAAAGTAGCCTACAAACACACCCCTGCCAAAGCATCAGGTCTACACTGTATCCGTTGTAATGCTCCTTGCAGTAAAGTTGCATGAAGTATTATTTTAGTATTAATATCCCATCTCTCTCCTTGTTACATTAGTGATGTGTATAGCAGATGCCTACTTTGACATTAAACAAAGTCACAGCTGAAAAGGGGGCCACGACTCACTATTGTATCGCAGCGGACTTGAGCGCAAGTCTGCCAGACCAAATTCTCCACTAGATGGCGCCGTCGTCCTTCAGATTCTGCCTGTCTGGGGCCTGGCTGGTCAGACCAACTCGATTTCAGGACAAGTATGGTAGCCCTTTCTCAGTGAGTGCTCTAGACATTAAGCAGGGCGCTAATGCAAATGTAATTCGCTTTCAGTATAACAAATGCGCGGCCATTAAAACTGAATGTGAAAAAAATATATAAAAGTTTAGAAACATGGACAAGAATAGCAGAAAGTATACTGGGTAGCTCTATTTTATAGTGGCTCTCAGTTCTTTATGGGCTACTTGAAAGGCAGTATAGCCTCATTTTGAGAAGAGGTGTCAATTACATTACTACAATGTTTCATCACACTCTGTGTCGCAATACTAGACCGAATTCCTGAGTTATCTTTACATTGTGCTTTTAGCTGACCATACACTCACAACTAATCAACTGCTCTTCCCGCACAGAGAGATTACGTTTAGAGATGGTCACTGTTCGGAACGTGACCAATCACTCCAGATTCATCCCGAGATTCAGCAGAGAGTTTATACAAGCCCTCCTCCGCTGGCACACCAGGGCGTCTGAGGGCGTTTCACAGCATGCAAAAGCTATGGAGTTTAAGGCTCCAACAGTGGATCAATGAGTGTACACACAACTTTCTGCCTCAGAGGCGTGCGGATCCTTCTGTCTGCCCCACTCCTGGTGCTTCCTCGTTATCGCCGTTAACCAGAGGAGGCACTGCAAGGCATCGGCACTACATATCGTAACACAGCGAGTCACCTGACAAAATCTATCCATCTCGCTACAAAAAAAAAGGTGCATGATGGGATTTTTCACCCTCATCAACAAATGGGGCATCCGAAGGTAGCGGTGAACCCATGGGTCCCAGATTCAAGCAGACCGACACTCCCAACCCGGCGGTACCTCGTCTAATAACTTGCAGGCTACACACATGCTCACATGCTACAGACATGCTACAGCACACCCATTGACATGCTATAAACACGCAATCTCTGAGCTCACGCACAGGTTAGCAGACTGTACGCGTGCTGCCATGCCTCGGACACGCCACGCCGCAGCTCACATGTGTCCGCGTGCTATGAACATGCTGCCTTACATGCGAGCCGCATGAGTTTGGCCAGCAAGACAGGAACCTTGCTGCGTCTCAAAAAGTATCTCCACAGGCTAGAATTTCAGATCGGCCTTTTTTTGGGAGGCCAGCCTGGAGGAAAGCCTTGCTTTCCTCAACACCCACCTTACAGCAGGTCCGCGATGGTGTCTTCCCTTGTGTGAAGGAAGCAAGAAATGATTTTGTGTTATGCAATGAAAAATATGGCCTACAAAAGGCGCTGGTGAGCTAGAAGGTCTGTGTACCTCAAGTCAGTGGAGCTCTTCACGCTGGTGTGGCCACTGCGCTAGGTGTTTCTCTAGAGAACTCAGCCTTTCACACCTTGGCAGGTGAGCTATGGGCTCGTCCTAACCAATGGGCTCAGGGTTTGGAGATGTTCCAGAAGTTCTCTCACTGTATGGGTCAGCGGAGGGGGGGGCATGCTCACAACTTCAGCACAGCCTCTCTGATGATTTGGGGTAGACTCCAGTAGAGCATGATTGGTGATTGGTGACAGGTGATTGTCTGGCCCACAAAACTCATGGGACTTGCCTCGGGGTGAAGGTTGTGGGGACTGGTGGGGGGGGCAGACAATCAATTGCCAAGGGCGTGGCTCGGAGCTACTGACCCCTAAGCACACAGCAGAACTTCACGAGGAGACCCATTCATGCATGACTGGATTCATTCTCAGGGAAGTGGTCAACGAAACGCTTCTCAGCCTGCGGCTGTTTGGACGCGTGACGCGTGACTGCCTGTCCGACTGTTCCACCTACTTCCATTGTAAATATCAAAGCTTTAGTCTCTCTCCTGCTTCCTGCTTGTGTTTATATTCTGTATTCCACCACCTTTCTGGCTGCACACTGAAATAAGGTAAAAGGAAATAAGCTAAAAACAAGCTAGTAGCTAAAAATAAACAAGCAAACGTAAGGGATTTCCTACACCAGTCATCGTGGGAAAATACACCGGCTTTATTGTATATGATGAAATATGTAACGCACGAAGATGTCAGTGCTAGACGGGGCTGTGGTTTAGTATTATAAACTGGTGATATGTCACTTTGGTGCATCACAGTAGGTCAATGGAATAAACTGACTATTTTCTGGGATATTCATCTATCATGCAGAAAAAAACTAGTCATGTAACAGTCTGAGTCTGCAGGTAAGACTACAATAAATGTGGGAGTGTTTTACAATAATTCCAGCTCTCTCAGAGGCATGTGTATGAATCAAAAGAGAATGGGGATTAATTATGTACATGAGCCCTAAGCACGTTTCTGGGTATGGACCTATAGCTCAGCCTGGACATATTGCTTAGTATGGACCTAAAGCTTAGTATGGATCTATAGCTCAGCAGGGACCTACAGCTAAGCATGGATCTATAGATTAGTATGGACCTAAAGGTTAGCATGGACCTATAGCTCAGCCGGGATCTATAGTTTAGCATAGACCTATAGCTCAGCAGGGACCTATAGCTCAGCACGGACCTTTATCTTAGCATGGACCTATAGCTCAGCAGGGATATATAGCTCAGCACGGACCTATAGCTTAGTATGTACCTAAAGCTTAGCACGGACCTATAGCTCAGCATGGATCTATAGCTGAGCATGGGCCTATAGCTCAACATGAACCTATAGTTCAGCATGGACTCGCTTCTTCCTGTTTCAGGCTGCCGTTGTGCCAGAATGCCCCAAAACCGGTATGAACTACACATGGGCTGGGCTGAATTTTCACACGTGGAGGTGTGGCCCGATCTTTGGGCTCCAGACAGAAGAAGAAGAGGAGGAGGGAAAACTGCTGTACGTGTCAAGTGTTGCTATGGGAACCATGGGTAGAAACTCTGTCCTCAGTGAACTGTACTTAGAGAAAAGGTACTTCATCCTTCTTTCATCCCCCTGAACCCATTTCTCGAAGAGAGCTACTTCATTCTGACCCATGAAATTTCATTTTTCTGCGATGAAGACGCAGACCCAGGCGCAAGAAAGAAATGCGCTCTCTGGGCTGGGCGCCAGCCCTCGCATGAAATACTGCGGTCCGGACACGTCGCATCCCACAGCCAGAAGCCCCGCTGATCTTCCAGGCATGGCCACCGCTGTGTTTGAGGCCACTGCAAGCAGAGCGAGTCACATGAAACCACATCAGAGCGCACTGGGCCAGGCACATGGGGGGGGGGGGGTGGCTGGGGGTAGGGGGTGGAGGGGGGCAGGAGGCGGGAGGCAGAGACACACAGCGGCAGCGGCTCGTGGCCCAAACATCGGCCACGCATCTGAAACTCTGGGTGGATCCGTTTTACACATGTACCGAGCTGTCTGTCTGGACTCGGGGGCATCAATTATGAATGGAAATATACAGCCGTGGTGCCAACACAGAAGTTCCTTGCGAAGGGCTTAAACGGAGCGGAAAAAAAAACTCACGCATACACGCGCCGGGCTGACATTCGCGCGGCTTCTTCCCGTGGATGGGAGCGAGTCCTGCCGCGCCAGCGTCTGATTTGCGGCGGTCGGCTCTTTGGGCGCCCCGCACGTCTGTCTGGAGCAAAACCGAGGCGGACGGCTCAACGAAAGGGAAAGGAACCGGCGCTGTAATACGACAGGGCACCCGGCCGGTCCGATAACCACCGAGATGCGAGCAGCAGAAACAAGCCGTGAAGCGCCACAGTTGACTCGGACATCGGGGGCCTAATGGCTCCGAAATTGGGTCGAATGCCCCGCCCCGGACACGTGAAAACCATCTCGGGAAGGGTGCCAGAGTCCCAGTGGTAAACGGCTCCTACTAGGAGCCCTTAAAATGCTAAAAGATCGTCGGATTAGCATAACGGCAGTGAGACCCCCAGCCAATCAAATGCACCGACCACGGAGCTCCTACTGAGACAGATGCTAATGGGAAGCTCTCTAACGCTCCCCAAGAGTTTCCATGCGCACTGCGTACCCTTTGGATGTATTTATAACTCTGTCAGTTGAAATTTAAAACTTCAAACATAGATGTGAAAACATACAAATTGTCTCTAATTAATCTGTCTGGAATGCTAATAAAATTCACATTTTGTACCGCTCCGGAGAAAACAGGCTGAACTCCCACTATGGTTAGGTGCCTTGTGAGTGTTATCGAAATAAATGCGCATTATAGCATTAACGCACACTTGTTCCATGAAAAGAGGGCACATCATTAGACAGCGGACATCTCCTTAAATGATGGATCTGCTCCTCACGGTGCGCGCCTAGGGGTCTCCCAGTGGCCTAAAGCCCAAATATGAAATAACAAGCAGCCCTTGGATAGAATCCGCCATCAGGGGCTTGTCCCAGTGCACCATGCTCGCTCAGACACAGTTACACTGGGAAGTGACAGCACATTTAATTCTGAGGGTTTAAGCCAAAATGTTTGATGAAGAAGAAGAGAAAAAAAAAACGGAAACAGCACAACGACATACCTGCACGATCCAATCCATCAGATCCTATTTTACAGTGCAAATTCAGCTTCGAGACAAGCGTGTAATACCCGCTGTTTCCTTTTAAAAAAAAAAACCCCAGCACACCTGCCCTCTAGAGGACAGCCCAAATCGCGGTTAAGATGTTTAAAACCTGAAACGCCTCTGCTGGTGAATACCGATCGCTGGTTCCAGAAAGTGGACAGCCTGACGGTGAGAAAAGCATGTACCACATAGGGAGGGGGGAGGATGGGCGGGGGGGGGGGCCTACAGCTCCGGTATCTTCAAGGGTAGGGGGGTGACAATATGGGTACCAGGGTTTGGGTAACGTCGCCGCTGTGCGGGACTGACCTACAGACGGCATTACAAATGTGTGTCATCCCTACATCAGCCGCGCGCCCCGTTTTTATAAAAGGGCTCTAAAAGGTCAGATCATTATGGTTGCTAAGCAACCCTGCACAAGCCACTTAAAAATCACCGTGTTATTTCATTTGATGTCGGCACTAAGCTATATCAAGGCGAATTATGCGCAGGAGTGTAAGGTCTCCGTTAAACACCGATGAGAAGATTCCGCCCCGGCCGGCAGGCTGTCCTCCGAACAGGACGGACGCAGCTGTCATGGCGACGTCGACCGCGAGCGGCGCGAGAGCAGCTGAGCTGCACTGCAGGCTGTCCGTGTTCTGGACCGGACAAGCGGATTTGGACATTCTGGTTTTACCATCCACAAGTCTGCCTACGCTCCCCCCCCCTTTAAGATGAGTCTCAGGAGCACTTGATTCCACCTCACCTGTACCCCCCACCCCATTCCCAGGCCCCTCCGATCAGGATGTACCTGGTCTCCCAACATCACAGCCCTCAATCAAGTATGTCCTCCAGTATTTACCCCAACTCTGCTATTTAAGCTATAATCCCTGCAATCCCTGTCTGTTTATGCAATGTTAACGAGCAAGAGATGAGGAACAACTGAAGACGGGCATGCGAACACCAATACCAAAACAAGATATCGACAACTTTGATGAGTAGGCATTAAATAATGATCATTCTGCTCATTTTCATCATGTACTGCGGTTCAAAATACATGAGTGATCGAATTGATTTCGCCGAAGACCTTGATACCCGGACTAACGAGGGTAATTATGTGTGATTCACATCCACTGTCTTCAATCATTGAACAGCTCTTGAACACACTTCCTGTGTTCCCCCTTGGCCTTGGCCGTGTGTGAAGGACCCGCACGTCGCGCACCCTCTCCCTCGCTGAGCTATCCTTGGGGACCTCGACCTGCACGAGGTCACCGCGCGTGGAGAATGCTGAAAGGCAGGGAGAGCGGAGGGATCGTCCGGTGTAGACCATCTTTCAGCCGGTTTTGGCTGCTGTCTGTGATCGGAAGTCGCTGGTTCAAATCCCTTGGTCGGTAGAGTGATTTAACAATTGGGCCCTTGAGCAAGGCCCTTAACTCACTGACTTTGCAGGGATTGGATCACCCTGCTTTCACAATTGTACGTCACTTTGGATAAAACCGCCTGCCCAGGTCTAGTTAGAGATGGATGAATAGAGTGGCTGAGTCTTTACTGAGGGGGAGGCCGATTGGCAAACATATACAAGGCTTAGTGCCTTGTCTTACAGTAGTGCCAAAAAATACACATTTATTTGGGGGGGGGGGGGCAAATAAGATTTTAGGGAGGTTAAAGCCCCCTAAAATAGGCCTAACAATGTTCCTGACACAAGGTAATGTACAATGCAATGCATCCTTGTCTCCTCACGAGCAGTCAACGCCGGACTCACATTCACTGGAACCCTCATTACTCACTATTAATTCACTGGACCTCCTAAGCGGCCCCTCTCTGGTCCCACTATGCACTGCATGCTGGGACCCAGGCCCCTGATACGGGCAGTTCCTTCAAACCCCCTCAGTCACCAGCCTGGCCTCCCCCTGCTGGAACAGCCAGGTGTTTGGCCTAATCTAAAGCAGGCTGCCGGGTTTGATGGATGATCTCGCCATGCTGTGGGCTGCAGGTTCTGTGGAGGAAAAACAGGCCTGATAATAGATTTATCTGCACCTTCCGGCCTGTAATGGATGGGCCGGACCAACACGGCTGAAACTTTGTCACAAAGCAGACCACAACTAAGAAAAGAGGGGGAGGGATATGAAAAGGCTATTGGAATGACTTGTGGCCGCTGATTAATCAAGGTCTCATAGTCTTTGAGAATGACTTCAAGCTGTAATCAGCTAGTGGGTCTTCACTGGACTGGTAGGGAAACCAGGTTAACTGGAACAAAAATTAATGGACATTTTAAGCAAAGCTGTTTACGCCTCATTACTGAGTGACGTTTACTACGGTTTAGGTCCAATACCTTGCTCAAAAGTGTGAAGGTACAACTGCAGCTCCCTGATACTGGACATGCATGGCTCATGTGGCAGGAAATTTTTAAGGTGGGGAGCATAAGAGGGGCCATTATTCACACAGAATGGGGGCCAACGTAATCATTAGCCAAATTATATGTCTTGAATCGGTGGGAGTGACAGGGGAAAGGGCACATTTGGCCCAATCAGCTTTCAGCGGATGCCAGTGCCCCTATGGCCCCACCCCTAAATACATTCCAGCCATGCAGCAACTACGCATTATGGGAGAAACATTGTCTTACAGAGCACAAAACCAAGGACTGGACTTAATGCCATTAAAGCGATCTTATGGTTTCTGGCAGCTGGTTGTAGGGCCTTCCCAGGTGTCCCAAGGTTGAGGGGTGGAGACGCCCCGTACCTGTTTTGGGTCGCATATCACATGGGTGGCGTTGATGGGGGGACAGCCGCCAAACATCCATGCTTCACAGAGATGCAGCAGAATCGCTCTGACTCCTCGCTGCCACCCCCCCCCCACACTATGTCATCTGTGACATTGACCTCGGCTGCTGACCTCTTTTAGCCACTGCGTCTCTGAGCTAGCAAAAAGCAGTCTGCTTGTGTGTGTGGGGGGGGGGGGGGGGGAGTCTGGGTAGCTCCTGTGAAGGTCCCACCCTGTAAAAATCCCCTCGATCTCTAATCCTCTCTAATAACATAAACAACCCTCCCCGCGGCCGGGCCTGCAGTGACCACGTGCGTCACTGCGCAGCTAAACCGGGGGCGGGGGTCCGGCAGTGACCACGTGTCACTGCTGCGCAGCTAAACCGGGGGCGGGGGTCCGGCAGTGACCACGTGTGTTCACTGCGCAGCTAAAACCGGGGCGGGGGGTCCGGCAGTGACCACGTGTGTCGGCAGTGATTTAACAAACAGGCTCTCAATCAATCGGCGGTCTAGAGCACACGACACATGTCAGTCAGAAGCCATTACGCTCCAGGGTGGGGGGGGAGCTCTTTAAATTCCACTCGAGCACGCTGACCCCACTGCAGGCAGCCAGCGATATGTGGGGGGGGGGGGGACACCTCATAATGAGCCTGCAGATACAATGGGCACGTGGCTGGCCTGTATATGGGGGGGGGGCTGGAACGCCCCACAGGGTGATTAACACCCTCCCTCCTCCCCATCACTCTACTCCAGCCACTTCTGTGTTGAAAAGCTCCTGTGTGTGGTGCCGCCTTCCCGTCACCGATGGAGACCCAGACCCCCCAGAGGGCCCCGTGCACGCAGGCGCACACACACACACACACACACACACACACTCCACACACACACACCACACACACACACACACACACACACACACACACCACCCACACAAAAACACACACACAAGTTGGTCTTCATAACCATCCATTCATTTCTATGGGAAATATCTTAATCCCAAACACGACACCCTTAACCCCTACTCTGCCATAACCTTAACCATAAGTAACTAACCAAAATACAAGACTTTTGGCACTTTTACTTTTTTGATCTTATAAAACTGAGGTTATCCAAATGGGGACCTGAAGAAGTGTCCCCAAAAGTAAGGAAGTTTCAGGTTTTACCGCACTTTGGGGACATTTTGGTGTGCAAATGTGATCTATGCAAACCCACACACACACACGCACACAAACACACCCCATACACACATGAACGCACATACACGAATGCGTGCGTGCACACACGTGCAGGCGCGCGCTGCGAGAGGCAGCCTGCGAGCAGGGTTTTAGCACCACATGCGAATGAGGCCAAGAGAAGTGAAATCGACACTTTTAGTCAAAGCGGAGCTGCAGGGCTGGCTGTGGGCGCTGCTCAGGAGCGGGGCCGCTTGGCAGGCAAATGCGCCGTCTGCTGACAGCCGAAAGAGAACATCTAATGGCAAGAGATGCGCCCTCAGCCGCGCTGCCGCATCCGTTTGTTCTGCTTCAGCGCATTAAGCGGACGGCCCCTCCGCCCCTCCGTAAACACCGTGTCTGGCTCTCCTTCTTGTTTTCCGTATTATTGGGAATTTTAATCTCATTCTTCTTTTCTTCTCATTTTGGAATCCGCTGCCTTTAAGAGGGCCTCCGCTGTGCCCTTCACAGGGTGATGTCGCCGGCGTCCGCCGTTCGCCTGCCGCGCGTCTCGTGGCCCAGCTGTGCTCACACGGCAGGATGTTGACAATTACAGGACGTTTGACCCAAGTGCCTAACAAGGGGACGACAGCAGGAGCCACAATGGGATTGGACATTTGGTTGAAGGGTCCGGTTTTAAATTCCGTCACCTGCCAGGTCAGCGTTCAGCCATCACCTGTACAGTTAGCGTGGCCACATGCGATATGCCCATATCCAATAATGACAATAAATGCTAGTGTTTCAGTCCAGAAGTCGGTAAAGATCGAAATATCAGCACGGTTATCAGTGATGCTCAGGCTGCTCCCCCTGCAGGCTGCACTCATAACCGCTATTATCTGACGGCAGGTTCAGCGATATGCGCACAAAATGGGATGCTGCTACCCGCATCTCCCTTCCCTGGGCAGTCGTGCTGTCTGATCACACCTTTTGATTTGTGGAAGGTGAGATCCCATTCCTCCATGGCTCCGCCCCTCCGCAGGGAAGCTAAGCTCACGGGAAAGGGGGGGGGGGGGGGGGGGGCATTCAGGAGGGGCCTGAAGGGGAAATAAAAAAGGAGAGGGCAATGTGAACAGGATGTGAACCAGCCTTTAGCATCCATGCCAGGCTTCTACCAAGTGATTATAGCGCCCCTCGTTGCAGCCCCCACCCAAGAGCCAGAGGGTGTGTGTGTGTGTGTGTGTGTGTGTGTGTGTGTGTGTGTGCCCTCAAACACAGAAAGATGATTAGCGGCCCTGTCTGGTGGCATGCGCCATGCCTCTCAGACTCAGACAGCTGCTGAGAGAGACAAGCAATGAGATGTTCAGGGCGGGGGGGGGGGGGGGGCACTCCTCACAGCTATTAAAAGTAAAGGAGTCTGTGAGGGAAGGGCCTCCGTGGGCCGCTCCAGCATGTAGCATGTGGCGTGTGCAACTGAGCTAGATCAGCTTCGGCCATGGCCGTGCAGCGGCTGTTTGCTCCCCGGCACCGTGGCCTTTGTGTGGTGGGTGCTGGCAGCAAGTGTCGGGGGGCAGGGGGGGGGGGCATGGAGCCCCTGAGCAGGACAGCGAACGGGAGCCCTCATCAATCAGAGACACACACAGACACACACACATACACGAACAAAAAAACCCCAATCCCAACAATGACAACCTGAACCCCCTACCCAGCCCTAACCTTAACCATAATAACCAAACTAAATACAAGACTTTTTTAGTTTTTAGATTGCAGTCACAAATTTGTATAAAATTGAGGTTCCCCTTGTGGGGACTGAAAAAAAAGTTCCCACAACAACATTCGGTCCCCACAATGTAATACACACATAACCCTCTGTGGTTACAGAGCGCTATGGGAACAAAGTGTCCCTTCCCAAGGGTTTATGTGTGGCTGTGTGGGACTTCTCCAGGAAGAGTGATAAAACAGAGATAAACACATTTAAAACATTTAAATCCTGTCCCCCTCATTTATTACTGTCATGTGTTTCATTGTTCTCAAGCCAAACCGCCCCCCCCACCAGAAAAAGAGACTGAAGGATGGATGTATGGATGGATAGATGGATGTTATTTCCTCATTGGTTTTTTATTTTCCTCCAGATGTAAACATGTCAGCTCTCAGTAGCACATCGATGTTAAAGGTTCTGCTTATTAATTGGATGAATGGAGTATAGTGCTGTGAGTTACCTGCGTACACGGCAGTGCGGCGCGGCGAGGCGAGGCGATCTCCGCATTACGCCTGGCCTCGGCTTTAACCAACGCCGGCCTTCTCACGCCCATGCTCATCGTTCCCCCATCACTCAGGGTCGTTAGACGGCAGCCGGGCTGATGGCAGGGTGTGAATGATCCGGCGTGACCCCGGAGGGTCCCCCCCCCCCCCCAACCCCCCGCCTGGCTCGTAGGCAGTTCCCAACAGACGGCCTGGTGGACATCCCGCTACCCTCCTCCAAATCAATAGCGCCATGACATGGTACAAATGATCCAAGACCGCACATGAATCACGATGCCGTGCGGAGGTGGTGGTGGTGGAGGTGGGGGGGGGGGGGGGGGGCGAGGGGCGGGGCTGATAGGGGTGCGGCAAGCCTTTTGGGCCTCCCGATGAAAGGCAGAGTTTTCATTATTTTCAATTCGACTTAATATGGATCCATGGGGCTTCTTGGTCGACCCTGGCTATTGTTTACTTTAAGCACTTATTACTCTGACTCGGGCCCCCTCCTCAGGGGACAGCCCCCCCCCCCTTTAAATCTACAGTGGCAAAATTGTGTTAATTTACCCAGCTAGAAATATTAACTATATTATATCCAATAAATGCCAGAGACAATCCAGTCGCCTACCCCTGACTCGGTTTTAATTGATTTCCTCACTTGCTTGCAGCCAGCGCTGATTTGGTTTCCTTTGACATAATGTTTATTAAAGGCTTTGGGCATTGGCTGGGGGTGGGGGGGGGGGTGTCATGGGTGTCCCGACCACAGGGCTTAACGGCCGTAGCGTTTCCGTGAGAAAGGGGCCAAGGAATTCTAGCTGTTTCTGGCTGACGGCCCAGCCTCTGGCCCATGCTGAGACCCCCCCTGCATGCGCTGACGTTTTCACTACAAGACTCGCTCCTGGGGCTCGGCTCAATGCTGTTTGCTGTGTGTGTGTGTGTGTGTGTGTGTGTGTGTGCGTGTGGGCACGTATATACATTGTGGGGACATTTTTTTTGTGGGAAAACGCAATGATATAAAAACTGGTGACTGCAATCAAAAAACTAAAACTGGCAAAAGTCCCGTATTTTGCTTGGTTACTTATCGTTAAGGTTAGGGCTGGGTAGGGGTTAAGGTTGTCATTGTTGGGATTAGGGTTTTGCCCATAGGAATGAATGATGAGTTCCTACAAAGGTTTTCATACCTGATGTAGATGCCTAATGCACCCAGAACACAGGTGCTGGTGGCCCTTAATAAGCAGAACCTCAGAGCCATGAAGAAACAGATCCACCTACCTCTCCATTTTCATCCATCCATCAATCTTCCTAGGAACACTAGGAATCACAGGAGCCACATACATTTGTACATAAAACGGAAGCGAACAGGACGGCTGTTTTGTGGGATTGTCCCCACAGCCTGTTTTTCAGGAATTACTTGTGTTACTGGGACACTTTTCCAGTGATTTTTCCCCAAAGGAGACCGCAAAACCTGTACAAAAAACAGTATATATATTTATACAGACTGTCCTTGTCAGCGCCATACAAACACCATGTAAAACAGGCAGAGACACACAATTTGAGCACAGAGCCTCCGAGAGCAGGCAGCCCTCTGGCCCAGATCCAGGTTGGTGGTGCACCACCCCCCCCCCCCCCCCCCTGCAACTTCCCGGGCCTCATGCACTGGGTTCAAGCAGAAGCCCGGGCGGCTCTACTCGGGAGCTGATGACGGCATGGCA
>NW_026042432.1:100498-276999 GCF_023856365.1 Brienomyrus brachyistius | reverse complement strand
CACACGGCACACGCCTCACGGCAGACCGCATCAGTGCCGGGCCCACCAGGGAGAGAAGGACCCACAGGCAGGACGGTGGACGCCTTTCTGGGCCTCACACACGCACTGGCTTCCGTCGGCCGCATGCTGTACCAGAGAGCAAATCAGGGCAAATTCTCCGTCCACAAGCACCACATTTACATCTGTACCCCTGGCTTAAACCAAATAATGGACCAGTCACCTGCGTGTCATTACACAGCTAGTAATACCGCACGTTTAGTGAACAGTGGACACGTCTAATGAAGGCACCACGTGCACACCTGGAGTTATTCTATTATTACTGTTATTACAGTATTATTATTATTGTTGTTGTTGTGATTATTATATAAATGCTCCTCCCCACTGACATGCCAGAGCCGGTACGGATGGCTTTCACGGCTCATCGGACGACATTTCATCATCTCCCCAGCCTGCCCACCGCTAATGACTGGTGAACAAAAACAGAATAATGCCGATAAAGGATAGGAGATGGACCACACTGATACCCCCAGCCCCCCCCCCCCACATATACAAAACAAGGCTGACCAGTCGAGATTCATTTAGCATGCTTAGCGTTTAAATTTAAAATGCATTTTGCATTCACGCCACATTAAATCAGTTACTTGAAGTTAATATGGATTCAAGGAATTATTGTGTGCATATATAAAGCTTTGAGAGACAATACAGACTCATATTTATTACAGTGCAACGTAAGATATATGTATACAGGATTATCTATTCCTATTCAAAACGACATAATTCAATTTTTAAAAGCCCTTAAATGGCGTCCAGCTTTAAAAAGAGACAAAAAGTGGATTGAGTGTTGAATTTAATTAACACAATGTTTAAGGGAAAACAGTACCCTGTCTGTTGAGGGGTAAAATCCCTCCCTGAAGAGGGGTCGGGTCACACATGTGAGGGCGGGGTCAGAACGGGGCCATGTGGAGCATCATCCATCAGCAGGCCCCAGGGGGGCAGGGGGCAAATTACAACCCATAAAAGGCCTCATTGCGCACTTTGTCGTCTTATTCAAGGCTGCCGCCACAGCGCAGTAGTGATGGCTGGGTGACATGGTCGCAATCCGCAATCAGGAAGACTGAACGGCGGGCGTCAGGCTTGCGGTGCGCAGCGAGTAAACACAAACAAGCAGAAAACAAAAAACAAAACCCGACTGCTGATCAGTGTCTCCTGGACAGGTAATCATCACTGAATCAATAAACACAGATACCCCCCCCCCCCCCCCATCCAAAGTGGAAGATCTCATTCCCCACGACTGTGGCGCCTCCTTTGAACCGGAGATGCCGCTTCCTGCCGGCTCGCCGGAAATGAGCCCCACCCGCACACCGTGAGACATCCTACTTCATTATACATGTCCTGTAAATAGGAGGAGCTCGTCTTCGATAATGGTGCGAATATTTGCTGAATCCCCGAAAATCGCAGGCATTAATAAGCGGGGGTCTTGGGGGACTCGGGGAGTAACGATGGCTGGGGGAGTGTTTAACGCGCCGTGTTTGTGCAACATTCCCCCCGACCCTGAAAAACATGCCTGGCCGACTTGGGCTTTTATTAAGGCCTGCCGGAAAACTTAAAAGGGCGGCGGCGAGGGGGGGGGGGGGGGGTTGGGCTGCTCGTTAGCAAGCCATTTACACAGCAAAGCTCGGCTAATTACACTCTGACACCCGACATGGTGCTTCGCATGTGGACCCGGGACGGAAACGGCGGAGTACGAGAGTGGCGGCAACGCGAGGGGCGGGATCGCCCTCCCATACCCCCCCCCCCACCCCCACTGGGACTGCAGGAGTGCCCGTGGAGCACCCCGCTCCATCTTCCTGCAGCCCTGAACTGCTGCGTACCTCCAGCGCAACCCACATTCGCGCTGATTATCCGTGTTAAATAATGCATGGGGTGGAGAGGAGTCAGTGCGTACGGCATTCGGGGGTTCAGAGGTACGCACTCTTTCAACAACAGGCCGCGATGAACGGCAGCAACGGTGTTGCCTCATTTAAATCGAATTAGAGACGAAAACACTATCGATCCCCTCCGATCCGCCCCCCCCCCCCCCCCCCCCAGCCTCTCATTGCTTCCCAAAAAACATCCCCCCCTCACCCATCCCTACAGAGGAGACTAAACAAAGGCTCTGGACTTTCTGAGGCTGGAACAGAAGTGAGGTGCCTGGAATGCATTAACGAGAAGCGCGGATGAAAAGAGGCGCCGTTTCGGGCCTGGGCCTTGACTCCGGGGTGTGGCCGTGCATATAAACACATCCACCGGAGGCTGACTTGGGCCGCGTCCCACGATCATGTACACCGGCAAAAATCTCCGGAATATTTTAACCCAGATTAATTTGAAACACCCCAAAATGAGACAGCCGGCCCTTAGAAGTAGCACTTTGCTCATTTTTATCGAGCGCTGCGCCGTACGTACGTTTCCGACTGAACTTTCGAAAGGTTCAGCGACGGCTCTAAACGCTGTGCGCCGCATATTTCAGCGTGTTACTCGGCCACGTTTCTTCGCGATCTGTCCAGAAAGATGCCTAAAAAAAAAAAAACACAAGCTGAAGGTACAAAAAATTAATAAATATATTCCACCTAGGAATCGATCGAGTCCCGCATTTCCACCACCGGTTTCAAAAGCAATTCCGCGGAAAAACTTCAGCTTCAATTCGGAGGTCTGCAACCACGTGAAAATGCAGCCTCGGCTGAAGATCAATACGATCTTATGGTTAAAAGAGAGAGGGCCGCGTAATTGATGATCCTCCATCAGAGCTAAAGCTTATTATTCTGGAATTGTGATTTGACACGGTTTGATCTCCTGGAATATGTGCTTTCAGGCCCGAAACCAATGTTCCTCAACAGACTTTTGTTTATAGACTGATTGATCAAAGGGCTGCTTCTGTTTCTGTTGTTTGAGGCACACAGGCATTCAGTGGGACACTGTTTTCTCCCTGTAGCAGCATGGAATTGTGGGTCCACTGCTGCTGCGGCAACAACGCTCAGGATCACGAGGAACGGAGTCTGTGGAGATACCCGGAGCATTCCCCTTACGGCTCCAGACGGTACAATGGGCCCCAGTCTGCCCATCTGGTTGGAAAATAACACTGAGAATTTTATTAGCCAGAAGTAAGTTCCTGCTCTAGCCCGTCAGTGTGGAGTAACACGTTTTGGTGCCTTTAAAGAGATCAGTGTATTTCAGAAAGAAGCTCACTGCGAAGTTCTCTATGCTTGTGAACTTCCTGTCACATGGACTAGCGTTAGCATCTTGGGAAAGAAGCTCAGATAAGCTAGGTTATTCACATTCATTAGCTCTGCCCATCTCTTGCTCGCTTCAATATGTATTCATTTTTGTGTTAAGGTTTGTTGTCAGTAGTGCCAGTCAACACCAGCCCCCAGGACCAGTACCTATCCTCTCTACAATCATTCTCCTGTCCCAGGCGCATCTGTCCATGCTTACTACCCCGACCCACCAGTTCTCCTCTGTAAGCCCCGCCCCCCAATTCCATCCCATCCATACCCCGTTCCCAAATAACCCCAAAAGAGGAAACTTTTCCAAATAACCCTATTCTTCACCGTCCTCCTGTCCAGTCTCTAAATTATACACAGAACTGAACAGTGTCCATGACATTGCATGATTCATGAAGAACCATAAAGAACGGAGAACGATTTCAGTGCCTTACAGCTGGCGAACTGAGATCTCCACGTCAAAGAGAGATAGTGAACAGAATTAGACTTCGCACCAAACATCAATACTCAGCCTCGTCAGTTACGAGGAAAACAAGCAATTTATACACTTCTAGTTTCTACGAAGAAAAGCGTGACTGGAATATAATCTGTATGGATGCTGGTCTCCTTAACTAGTCACCGCACAAGCAGCGAAGAAATACTTTCCACAGAGAAACTGAGAATCAGAATGTCAGACGGAACAGGAAGCCATCACCGTTTGTGACGGTAACAGCTACCCCATACAAATGAGACCTTTCTGACACCTGGCACCAAAGGTGTCGCACACGACAGAGGGCCGTGGCGTGGCTGCTGACAAAATTACAGCAGCACAAATAAGCTCATGAAGCTCAGCCGGCACGCCGGAGCGCCGGCAGCGTTTATCCGAAGTCCTCCCACTCGACGGCACGGATCGTAAACAAACGCAACGCAGAGGCGCCCTGCGATGGCGGCTCGCCTGCCATTGTCAGCGCTCATTCCATGTTTACGGGTTAAAAAATCCCCGGGCGGAATGACATCTCTTTCACGCGGCGCCTTTTAGCGGCGCGAGTGGAGAGGCGTTTTATAATCTAACCGTCCCCAGAAAAGCTTGGGGGGGGAGTTTTACCCCGTCCCGGAGTTTTACTATTTATAAAAACGTGTGTTGTCTGTGAACATCCTGTCAGGCAGAAGCACACGGGTATACGCGCGCATGCACACACACCCACACACACACACACACAGTTTAACAAACAAAACAGACAGAAACTCTATCGTCATTTGGGAAGCCTGGTGACTCAAAGCCGGCTGCCAGGGGCCTGATCTGAACACCCAGGGCCATCGAGGTATCGACTGACACCTGCCTGTTGTTTTGACGAAGCCTCAGAACCTGGATTGGAGGCAGAGGTGGAAGTTTAAGGTCGAGAGTAAAAGTCCAGACCAAGATTACGTTTCAACCAACAAGCCGAGTATAAAAAGTCACAGTCACTCAAATGGTTGGCTGAAGCAAAATCTTGGTCTGGATTTGAGCTTTCTGGACTTGAAATTCCCACCTGTGATTTCAGGCATGGAGTGAGGAGAAGTGATATCTTGGGGACCTTTGCCATCTGGTGACAGGCCTTGCCGGCATGTGAGACGACCTGACCACGGACCCAAGTAAGTCCTGGTAACTTCAGCGTGCCCAACACTGCCAATAGCCCTTGACACTTTTCATGAAGGGCCTCAGTTTGCTCATTTGAGATTTGAAGTCCTGAGCAAGAGGCCCATGGGGCCCCTCCATTAAAGTTACCCTGTGTTGCACCTGTGAGCCAGAACAATTTTAAGATTTAGGAGGAGGGCGAGGGAACCTGACATGCTGTCCACATTCTGGGTTCACGGGACGGTAACAAAAACCATACTGGGGATACGACCAGCGTACAGACCTCTGTGCCATTAATTGGGTGGTGGGTTGAATGTTGAATGTCCCTAATGCGAGGTGGCCCCGGATGGCAAGGGGCTGTATCGGGGGGAGAGAACACTGAAATCGGCACGGAGCGAAATCCTGGCCGAACTCCATGAGAAGAAGGAGAGCAGCACGTCTTTTAATGAAGCTCCACGATCCTCGGCCATAATTTTCAAAGGATCTCAAGATTAAAGTCAAAGGACTCTCCCAATGGCTTCAAGTCTGTGCTTCTTTGAAAAACACCCCAGCGTACAAAGCCTCTCTTCCCCCCCCCTTCCAACCCCCCCCCAAAAAAAAAACTGAAGCTGCACTTCGGCCAGCGAATCCCGTCCTGAGCCGATCATTAAACCAGCAGCAGGAATGGGTGTGTGAGGCGAGGCAGCGGCGGCAGACGTGTACACAACAAAGCGCGGCTCGCTGTTATAGAGCGGCCAACACCTCTCCTCTAACTAGCGGCCCCGCGCAGGCGCACAAGCACCGCCGCGTCAATTATTAACGCTCCCTGGGCTTCCCGCGTTAAGAACAGAGGCGGCGTGCCAGTACCATTTTCACTCCGAATTTGTATTGTCTTTAGTCTGGCCCGTTCATCTGCATTTCTAACACCTGCTTCAGTCAGATGCGCGGTACGGTGCAACGCCAGAACGACCTTTCATCTTTACCGAAAAAAAAAAAAACACCGTTCCGAGAGATCGTTATCTGCGGAAAAAGCCAGGAGGCCCCCCCTCGCCCCCTCGCCGCCCCCATTAACCCGGCGACGTCATTCCCTTCTCCTTTCAGGAGAGTCATCAGAAAAGGAGCGGTCAAAAAAAAAACAAGTGGGTAAATAAATAAGTGCAGCTCATGCTTCCAAATTCTACCCACCCCACAGAAAATTCCTGAATAAGCAATAAGCCACCATCTGAATGCATATACATTATATATCAAGCAATTAAAAAGTCTAAGTCTTGGCTATATTTAAAATCCAGACCTGGGGTTATGTTGTTCAAGGAACAGCTCACAAGCTTTTGCTGTTCAGCAGGATAAACAGTCTAGGGGTTGGGGAATGCTTTGGAATGGCATCGGATTTGTTCCTAATACTCAGCCGCAACTTACCGCACAACTCTGAGGGTTTTATTCCAAGCACGGATCATGCTAACAGGTTCTGTGCAATCAGCCACTCAAATGGTGAACATGTATAACTAAATTAAATAAGTTTCACGCATTGCATTATTATATAGATTTGGTTTAACAGATCGATATGTGTGCTCAGTCATGACTAGCATCCAGTGCACGGTGTACTCACCTTGTGCTATGTGGTTTCTAGAATATTCACCAGGGCCCTCTACAACGCTGACCAGAGTAAGCAGTTAGAAGATGGATGGATGGATGGATGGACGGATGGATGGATATTGACATTAATGCAGTAACGTTTCTACCTTGGTTTCCTCCAAGTCTGGTTTCACCCCACAGTCAAAAATCATGCTAAGGTGAACTGGAGTTGCTAAATTGTCTGTAGTGGTGTGTGCGTGTGTGTATGTCTATCGATGGGTTGACGCCCCCATTCTCGGTTATTCCCTACCTTGTGCCTGTAGCTCCTGGGGAAAGGCTCCAGACCCCCAGGACCCTGTATGGGACAAGCAGGTACGGAAAATGGATGGCTGGGTAGATATTTGTGCCAGTTTATTGACTGCTCTCTTGTCCAGGTTTATTTGCCGAGTCCCCTGCATTTTCCAGAATGGCCACTAGGCTCTGACAAACATAAGCAGTTAGAAGATGGATGGATATATATTGGCTTAACGCGTCAATGTTTGTACCCCTGTTATTGATCGGCACCCTGGTCAAGGTGTCCCTTGCCTTGAGGTCTGTGTTTTCTGGGACAAACTCCAAGTCCCTTTCGACCCCGGCCTGGGAGGATATCAAAGATGGATGGATGGATGGATGGATGAGTGGATTTTTTTTGTTCACCCACATATAGCAGATTATCTGCACATTTGGCTTGAGCATGTGCGGGAAAGTATTTAAAAAATACATTTATAGAAAGAAGTTTGATCAATAATTTGCGCGTTTCTTAACCGAAAAACACGCCGCCTAAATAAATAACGGCACGCTGCAGCTAACCTCTGTACACAGCGTTAACGGGGATGCAATATTTAAGTGCACTGGCTTTCGCTGGTTTCCCGGCGGTCCGGGGAGCGGTGCTCCTCCGCAGCGGGTCCGAGGCGCGGCACAGTGGCACCACCACGGGCCCGCGAGCAGCGTATCAAAGCCTGGCCAGCTCCGGTGCCGCAGCCCCGCCGGCTGCATCTTATTCATCAAGTGAAAATATTTATATACGCAAGTCGCCCCGGAAAGGAAGCGGTTCTTTTGCGGATGACGGCCGGCTGGCAGCACATGAAAAGTTACAAATCAGAGGAACATCAAAAAGCAGAGCGAGGGGGGGGAAAAACACACACATACACACACATACACTCGCACTGATATACACACATAGCGGCTGAAAAAAACATCAGAGGGCACGCAAGCCTGTCACGGCACTGCTGTAAAACAGCACTGCACTCTGACCCGCCGCACCGTTCGCCGCCGCTGCTGTCCCTCCCTCATTCTCATACCCCACTTTATTCCCGTCTCTGCATCTACAGACTTCGGGTCCTCATCAAAAGCCCCCCCGCCCCATCACCTCCAAGTTAATATTAGGTGTCGATATGCATCCGCACGATTCTAAGCCCTGCTTCTTCAACTGGGAAAATTCACCTGTTTTCTGGTTTCTTTCTTTTCCTGAATGACATTCCAGAGAATCCGGCCCGCGCCTGCATTCTGGCAATAATTGCCTATTTTGTCTGTCATTTTACGAACCCCCACCCCCCCCCCCCCCCCAAAAAAAAAAAAAAAACCTCAGCAAGCCTACTTAAATAAATATCTTTCTCTTAACAAGGCTCTTTTCTGAAAGAGGAAAACGCCTCACGGAAAATAACAGAGGACTCGGCACAGAGAGCGCGTGTTGGGGGGGGGGGGGGGGGCGGGGGCCCTCAGGGCGATCTGAAAAGCTATTGTTTGCACCCTCTTATCACCTGTAATTGGTGCTTGGCTTTTAATGAGCCCCAGAGTTAACCTGTGGTCGGCCCCATTAGATAAACATTTGTCAGGGAGACAGGGAGGCGAAGGCTCCCCAGCAAGCATGCAGACTCGGGTTACCGGCCTTCACCCACAGGCTAAATGATATTACTCTTAAAAAAAGCCCACCCCCCCATCACCGGTTGTGGCCTTGTTCCATGCTTCTGCTTGGGTTTGAATTATTCTTTGCCGCACGAGCGGTGATTGCCACGGTATTACCGCTACACGAGAGTGAGAGCATTTCAAAGTTCCTTCGAAACCAACAAGACATACGGGCCCTTTGATTCTGCGTGCTAAACAAATACTTAACAATAACAACAACAAAAATGCTTTCAATATGCATAATTCATTACTTTGGTTCAACCGAACAACCATTAATTTATTCAATCGAAGAGTGGGGGGAAAAAAATAATCGTTAGCATTTCAACGGCTTCTGTAATAGCTTCTGTAATGTGTAAACACGTTTAAATTATGTAATAGCAGAATATTTCTGAGGCTGAATAGCAATCTGTGACTAACAGCCTCAACAACACCAGCACCCCATGTCAACCTTCTCGTTCATTTGACCTTTAACCTCTGACCCTGGGTCCAGCAGAACGCAAGCTACTCACGTAACTGTTTCACAGAAGCTTCCATGTAATGACCCTTACTTTCCTGACTACATTACTCAATATCTTCATTTTATTTCCATCAAGATAAGGAAACATGTCCAACATTAAATTTTAAAACAGACCGCAGGTAATATCCCCCAAGCATCATATCCTCAAACTTTAAGGTGAGGTGAAGCTTTGTAATGTGGTTTTATTCTGGATTCTGGACTCTCCTTTGAGAGTGAGGCCCAATCTACAAAAGGCAGCCTGATAAAATCAAAGTCCCAAGATGGAGAGCAGGTCATGCAAACTGTGGCTGGTGGCGTAGGGATACGTGTTCCTGACTGACATGGAGCCGAAGAGCGCCTCTGCGAAGGGAGGCCACTGCCGCCACTCACCCTGCTACCCCAGACTTGCGTTAGCTGAACTAGGCCCTGCCGCTATATGAAGCAACAGCGCCTGAGAAGGTGATTAACTGAGGATAGCGAGTACCAGAGATCAGGACAACAGAAAGCGGCGACGGAAGGAGACTTCAGACATCAAAAGGGGCCCGCGTAGCGCCAGTGAGAATCGTGCCGCTGAGGGGACGGAGCGGAACGCCACTCACGCCCGGCGCTAACAGCACTAACGTCTGCTGACACCAGCACCGGCTTTAAACGCAGCTCCATCAAATACGGCTCGACAACAAGCACAAGGCGGCGGCGGCAGACACCGGTGCAGGAATAATGAGCGAGGCGAAGGGGAAGCCGTCTCCTCCGCAGATTTTTATCTGCATTTTATGAAGTGCAAAGGAGGGGGACAGGGGGATGCATAAAGAATACTGTCACTCCAAGTCAGTCCGCGCGCGCGGAATTAAATTTGTTAGTTTTGTGGTCATTCGAGTAATTAAATTCCTGTGACAAATGTGAGAGAAAAAGGGCCACCCCCGCTAATGCAGTTATGGCGGCACCGAAGGGACCAGCTCCGACACCGGACCCTCGATTTGAATTGTAGATACAGACGGCTCAGGTGACCCCATTTGTGTTCCTTTGCCTTGCTTTTGTACAAACTGATGAGGATATAATGGCTTCCTGTTGAAGCTTGTCACTTGCAGGAAGCAGAGATATTAATTTTCACAGTGGACGGGGACTCAAGGACAGAGGGATGAAGCTTGCTGTGTGTTACGCACACAGGCGTCACCTTTTTAAGGTGACATTTTGTTTGAAAGGAAAACGCTGACATGACCAAGGATCACCAATAGTGAGCAAAGACAGCTGAGCATCAATGGATAAAAGACTGCAGAATATGACCGAAAATTCATCAAATAATCCTAAGACCCCCAAACACCACCAAAGCTCGTTAATGGAACCAAAGACCACCCAACATGACTAAATATCGATTAACTGGCTAAAGACCACCAAACATAGCCAAATATTGTCAACTGGTCCGAAGACCACCTAACACGACCAAAGGTTGTCGACCATGCCAAAGACCATCAAACGTGACCAAAGATCCTTGAATGGGGCAAAGATCACTGAAAGTGAACAAAGATCTCCAACGGGCCAAAGATCACTGATAGTGGCCAAAGTTCTCCAAGTGAGCTGAAGATCATTTAATGCAACCAAACACTTCTGATTGGGCCAAAGATCATATAACATGTGCAAAGAATGTGGAAAGGGTCAAAGATCACTGAATGCATCCAAAGATCATTGATTGTGATCAAATTTTAGGGAATCCTCCTCCAAATTTCGGTGAATGCTGCCGGTTTGTGCGTGGATGTATCACAAGCACCATGGGTGCGACGGGGGTGACCCGGAAGACGAGATAAAAGCCTCGCACATGTGTCACTGAAGTCTAGCCTGTATTCAGGCAGGTTCTCCATACCCCCTCCTTGGTGACGGAGGCTGAGAAACCTGAAAACTAGGAACCGAGGACTCTAAAAGCTGCAAAAAATGCTTTGTTTTGCGTGCTTAGGCAGAAGTGTTGCACTGCGATGTCGTCAGCCGCGGCTGTCCAAGCGTGTGACATTCCTACTTTTCCCGATGACGCCATGGGTTCAAGCCCCTGTCGCCGGGACGCCGGTCACGGGGCTCCCAACGGAACAGGAGACCAGAGATCCGGACCAAACAGGAAGATTAGCGCCACACCCCTTTGTTTACACTGTGCTCCCCAGGGCGCTGACGGACGGCCCAACTGGACATTTGCACCGTGGACCCCAATGCTTCCATCACATCATAACTCACTGGCGCCCATCGCCTAGCAAATCCTAATCTTGTATTCTGTTTTCCAATTACTGCAAAGCGGCATGTCTAAATGAGGGGTGTAGCTAATAAAATTAACTTCCTAACTTAGAGCAATTCTCAGTGGCACAATGATCAGATACATGCTCCCTTGGTCTGAAATTTATGTTAATTTTATGCATCCATCATTAGTTATTACCATTGCAGCTACATAAAACACAGCTTTCTTTAACAATTAGACCTTAAAATGTCGAATATTAAATCAGCCATGGGACACGCACGTGAACATTTAAGCTGCGTAATTGAATACCTTGAACTTCTGACACCCGCTGTGTCTGAGGTTTGATGGTACCATCTCCCTTTGTATGCATCTTGACACCATTTCCGAAAGTGCGTAAACAAGGGGTGAATCCTGAGAAGACTTTAATTAGCTGTGCTCCTTTCCAGTAGCTGCCATTTGAAAAAGTCATACTGTAAATACGGGAAATATGTGTTGGTCCTGACTGGGTAACTAAGACGTCACTAGATAAATTGCTACTACCAAGGTTGTGGCTGAGCTGCCCTGTTTTGACGTTCTCTCAGCGGAGATGCATATTAGCGACAATGCGACCTGCAACCCGGCTGATATGCGACATAATGGCAGGTCAGATCTTTAATTGCTGCCAGGGCAACGGGAACGCGGCGACAAATATCTGCTCCCCCAGCACCATCAGTCAGCCCCTCTCAGTAGACCAGCCCCCCCCACCCCCCCGGTCAAAGTAATGGCTATTTGATGATCCTCATAGAAGTAATCAATACGTCGACCCGGCCTCTTTTAGGATTACCGTAATTTGTAAGCCGATCAATTTGGTCGATTCAGAGAATGCGGCCACTGAGAGCAGAAATTCCCTTTTTCCTTTTTCAGGCGATATCTAATGAAGTATGTGGAAAAACTAATGCTATTGAAAAAGCATATTATAAATTACAAGCTAAACCACGAAGGAAGACTTCGGCACGGCGAGAGCACACCTGGTTCACGTGAACACTCTGGCGTATGAAGACTGCCGAAACTAAGTCTAGTGATCAGACAGCTTCCGACCCATCATACATAAATAACTTAACATGGCCTGTGACACGCGGCGATGGTACTCACCAGGAAAGGCACGAAGGCAGGATCAGCCTGGGGGGGGGAGGGGTCAGCTTCGCCCGTGAGACCGCGGCGGCGTGCGGTATGGAAGTCATCGTGGTGGGATGGGCAAGCAGGCACCGCTAAACTGCAGAGTGGTACCCCAAAACGGTTCTTTCGTTCGGACGCTCTTCATGGAAACCCACACGTGAAATCCGCGATAGTGTTTGGAGGGGGGGGGGGGGGGTGGGT
The DNA here is from genome assembly GCF_023856365.1 of Brienomyrus brachyistius. Classification (NCBI taxonomy): domain Eukaryota; kingdom Metazoa; phylum Chordata; class Actinopteri; order Osteoglossiformes; family Mormyridae; genus Brienomyrus; species Brienomyrus brachyistius. The sequence continues at coordinate 264,589 of NW_026042432.1, read as the reverse complement.
ACCCCGGGCGGCAAGACGGCGTGGCCAGTTACGGCTTCTGCTTACCGGACGAGAGTGCGGCGACACGCTATGGTGATGGGTGGGAGCGCACGGGGGCGAGGAGGCACGATCTCTCACTGTTGATCCGGTAGCACCGTCCAGCAGAAGGTTGGTTCTGTTTTCCTGCTGTGCTGTCGGAGGGAGCGTGCATACACACAAACACACACACACACGCGCACACACAAAGGGCCGAGGGAGCGCTGCAGAGGAAAGAGACACTATGGGCCGCTCCGAGCCGGGAGCGCCGGCACAGGTGAGGCGCTGGCTGGCCGCGGGTGGCGGCGGAACGAGACCCGGTGCCTGGTGCTGCTCTCCAAAGGAGGATGTGATGAGACTGAATGGCTAATGAGGTCCCCAGCTCCACAGGGTCAGCCTCTCTTATTCATGTTCATAATTAATTCAGCAACGTTGATAATTTCATTAGATTCTGCGTTTTTCCAAGCCTTATCAATAAGTAATGGCGCTGGACCAGGACGTGGGTACACAGAGACACACACACACACACACACACACACACACACACACACGCACCCTGGAGCTTTCCTGCAAACCAAGCGGGACCCAGCATATGGCAGACAGGAACGGCTCAGGTAAGAATGCCGCCACCTTTGGCAGCTAAAATTCCCAAATATTTCCAGGATTCCTCTCTTGGCAGACAGACCAGAGCTCTGGGAAGCCTGCCGCTACCCCCCCCCCCCCCCCCACCCCACAGCAGACACACAAAGCCAGGAAGTGGGCTCACTGGGACCGGGCAGGAGCGGCGATGGCATCAGGGGGACCCATTTGTTTACTTACTTTGAATTAACGGCGCCCCGCTGGGCTGGTGTCCTCGGTGGAAAGCCTCGCAGCCCCGTTCACACCGCCGGGCCGGCCCACACGGGCGGCTTCTCGTCCAACCGCACAATGCTATTAATTAAGAGATTCCAGGAATAATAATTCACCAGTGAGGAAAGAGAGAGGAATCAAATGAGAAGCCCCCTTGCAATAACTACTGAAATATTCATTAATAATAAAAAAAAAAAAGATTGCTTGAATTTAATGACAAGAACTACATGTGTAGAGACCATCTCGCCTACTTCTCTGGGCCAGCCCCCACTACATGAGCACACAAACCCCTTTTGATTATTTGATCAAGAGATCAAATGCAGTTACACATTTCACAGACTTGCATAGCAGGAAGCCCTTCCCCCCCCCACCCCGGCACATACAGAGCAGTCTTACCTTAGCATTTAGCTGCATATACTTGGAGCCACACCTGCTTGCTTTCATGCCCATCCGCTGGTAGCTAACCAGCACTGACGCCCTCCAACGTCACCTTTCAACGGCCAGCTCCTTTTCCCTTATCCCTGCGACATCGGCATTGATGACGAGAAGCCTGAGAGAGGCCTAATCTTATCAGGTTATTTATGCTTATCGCATACATAATCCAAGGCATGGACAATATCTGTGTCCGCCCTTCAAAACAACATGCCTCAGCATAATGAAAAAATAATTACAATAACAAACACGACGACACATAACAGCGCGCTCGTCCCCGCGTACAGACTGATGATTAATTAAGGCCTGTGCTGTGCTTCATAGTATCGTAATAAAAATGCGAAAGGAGCAAATCAAAAGCCATATTCTCCAGGAAAACGACACATTTAATGCCTTTTAATGGCCGGTCGAATGCCTTTTGTGTTCAGTTAAGGAGTGAGAACGCGACGCGTTACGGCTGCAGGACATGCTCAAACGGGAATCTGTCGCCAAGGCAACGGAGTAGCGGCGGCCTGGAGGTGAGGAGCTCCACCCTGTGCCCTCAGAGAGCACCTGTGGTCTCTGTGCCACACCGGCGGAATGCTGGGGGCCCAACCAATCGGACTCAGCGCTGCATCAACCTCGAACACGAACGCGGCTCAAACAAAACCCAGCCAGAACACCTTAGGATTTACCCTGGGTATCCTTACTGCATTTTCAACCACACTCTCCCACCAAATTGGCCCAAAACACAATAAAATAGTAAAATTGCCAGAGGCAGCAGACATTCCATAGGCTTACTATAGTCATAGAAAAATTCATGTTTGCTTTGTAACATGAGAGACAAAAAGAAGATATTTTTACTTGGCTTCCCGCACTATCTTTCAGATACCTGACAGCACCGCCACAGAAAGCAGGAGAGAACGGTTCTCCGCCCTTGATATAATTCTTCAGTTTGAGCATCTGCTGGTTCCCCACCCTAAGGGCCACCACTTGGTGCTCTTGAAGAAGCCCTGTGTGTGTCCTACAGCGTTTGATCCTTAGAGGAGCGGGGAGGCAGGCCTTCTTGAGAGTAACCCGTCAGAAGTGTGCCGATGCAAATCCAGCCAGCCAGCAGTCAGAGCAGGTGACAAGCCCTCTTCTGGTGGCTGAGCACTCAGGAGCTTCTGGGAGGCCGTCCTGGAGGACCCGGCTTCTCCACGTCCGGTCTCAGAGCTCCCAGCTTCCGGAAACTACATGTCTCCCCAGCTCGACGACGGCGAGTTCCCCGGCAACTGACGTGCTGTACACGACAGGAAATAAATTAAACAAAAAAAAAAATGCATGCATGCCATTTTCGTGTCACTTGGGAGAGTGTGAGATCAAACACACATACACGCTGCAGATGAAAGCTCTGGCAGATAAATAAAGACAAAAAGAGAGAGACTTCCCCCTCCTGGGTCTGACTCAGCCCAGTCAGAGTAGGCAGGAGGTCACACTGCCAGAGGTTTCTCATAAGTACTGTGACCCAGAGGAGGGAAACCTTACGAACTCCTTTAACGAGCCTCACACAAATGCCAGAGATGCTCAACCTAGAATAGACCTCGCAGAAAGAACTTTATACCTATGTGATCCATGAACACAGGCTACTTAGACAAACCCCGTACAATTGCGAAGGGCACAACGGCTGAGGAATCGCAAGCAGGCATGGAAAATAAATTCGCTCTCACATTGTGCCAGACACTTTACGAGCCAGATCCAGCCAGGGACAGTAAACGGATTATCAGGGCAGTTCACCAATGTGTGCAGAGGGATATAAAATGAGATCGGAGAACTACGGGATGTCTAAGACTGGGCCGTAGAGGCCACAGAAATCGTGTCGACGACATTTAATTTTAAGGAATCTTCTTTTGCTTAACCTTGCATGATCGTTCGTCTCAATACTGAAAAACAAATCTGGATTCCGTGTAATGGGTGCGAAATTGAATCAGGTGTCTGGTCCTCTTAAGGAAATTAAGTGGTTCTGCGAGAGGGGGGTCTTTAATGAGAGGCGGGCTGGCCGACAGTGACGGATGGGGTGGACAATAGCTACAGCAGGACAATATCTGTGCCGGGTCTCGCTGCTGACTTTTCACCCCCCAGCCCCCTCCATGATGAGGTAAAGGGGTGCATTCATCTCCAGCATGGTTATTGCTAAACATTCATTTGAACATATATCGCATGGGCGATGGCAGCTGATATGATGGATCTTTCATGCAAGCTGTATTTTTACATACTGCCCCTGATTATGGTCATTACCACACGCTGATTTACCGTCCTGCTGTTCCCTGTCCTGTGCATGCGACGGTCTCCCCCACCCCGCGCCACCACCTAGCTGCGAGAGGTATTCATGGCGGCCCCGTTTCCGGTAAATCGGTTTCATTTCATAACGCTGGGCGGGAGCAAGGAAGGGACAATTCTTACGGGTGGTGAGACGCATTTCGGACGCAGGACAGCGAAAGATGCCCGGCGTCCCGGGAACAACCCTGAGTCTCTACGAGTCCAGACTCCATTCATAATATGACCAGAGTCATGACCGCTGACATTGTTACATTATTTGTCTGTAATGGAACTGTTATTGCCCCCATATACCTATAATTTGCACCCATCCCCCTATGTACAAGGCAACATTATTTCAGTAACATCAAACACGCACATCATACAAAAACGCATAGCTCTCCATTTGTGCCTTTGCGCAATTTTGTTTGCAATGTCTGTTTCTTTGTCATGTGCTGTTGCATGTCTGTATCTGTGCACTTTAAGCTTCTGCTGCTCTATGCAAACACGTTTCTCCTTGGGCTCAATAACGTATATCTTATGAAACACACACAAGTACTCTCATATGTACATATATTCAAATTGGTTAATTTCGATAGAGGGAGGCGAGAAGATGTGTTTATCTGTGTGAATATATTTAGATATATACATATATACTTAACACGTAGAAGACATCATCAGCAGTTGGCAGGTTTTGAAGGCCCATGTGACTATGTCCGAGTCAGCTAAGATGAACTCTGACCCATAGTGTGGCAGAAACCAGCCGGCATGCCTTGCCGCCCCACCCCAGGCATCAGTGCAGCCTTGCGATAAATATGAAGGGAGGGGCACTTTGAGCTTTATAAACGTTGACCCCTGTGCCCCTCCCGTTCTCCGCCAGCACGCCCTAATTTGTTTCCTGACAGACGGCGGCATTCGGGAGCCTTGACGGGGGCATTAGTGACGGGGCCTGCCTTTCGAGCGGAGTGCAGGAGCTGGAGGGGTGCACACGGCCGTCGTTCCCAGGGGTCTGACCCCTGTCACCATGATTCAGTGCTCGCTGAAGCAGGCTGAGAAACGCTGATGCTACTTAAGCAGCACACAGGAGCTTTCCATTTACCGTATTCCGGTGCGGTGCGAGACGCCCGCAAGCTACCACCCGCGTAAGGCACCGCTCCGAAAGGGGCCAATAAAACCAGCCATGGCGGCTAGCCGCACATCACGGTAGCTGTGGCGATGGCTATTAAGAGTGAAGGGCAGCGAAGCGCCGGTCCATGGCACTGAGGCCGTGTGCGGCGACGGGCTGCCCGCGGAGCCGCCGAGGCGGGAGCGACCCGTGCCATGTCGACTCCAGCTCCGTATGAATTATTGACCCAGCTGGCCGGAGCCGGCTCATTACTGAGGAAGTGTCAGGCTTGCGCTGCCCCAGCTGCTGCCCGGCCAGGCAGCTGCACTCCATCTTTAATGGCCTGAGCTATGTGGGCCCGCCCGCCTACACGCCGTGGCCCCACATTTTGCCGGGGAGGCCCCAACCCAGGGCTTCTGCGCCCAGGCCAGCTGTGAAAACCAGCCTCACCTGTATCGGGGGGTGGGGTGGGGCTGAGTTTATTCGAGTTTGAAATAACAGAATAGCGAACGCTCCGCAGTCAGTCTGCCCAGCTGTGGACACCTTCCCAGAACCTCGTGCTGAATGTACAGAGGGGTGCGAGTCACTCCGCCCGGCAGCCTCTGTTCCACATGACCTGCCGGGTCCTGCTCAGAGGCGGGGCAGCGTTGTCTCTTTACTGATTCATTAGGCAGCCAATGAACCTTATTGGGGGGGGGGGGTCCGCTAAAGACAGATGTCAAACATAATGATTCCCCCATTTCCGATATCAGTTGCATGACTTAGGCACCCGCCTCCCCAGGGGAATTTTTCAGGGGAGTGTGTGAGAAATGCGTAGGGTGTGAATCCGAGCAGTGGTGTGGATTTGGGCTTGGGGAGGGCCACAAGAGTGGGCAGGCATGGGAAACCAAACAGCAGCCGGAAGAGACCGGCAGATCCAGCAGCAGGGTCCGCATCACCGAGAGCTCTTTCTACCTGTGCCATCCTTCAATCCAACTGCGACAGCAGTGCCAAGCTGTCAGGACGTTTCAGCACTGGGTGGGGGGGGGGGGGGGGGGAGACAGAATTGTTTCAACTGGGAGTAAATGACTTGAAATACACTCAGGTGTGTGTGAGGACCGCACGTGATGTTTTCATGTCAGTTTCCTGACAGTATCATCTTTTAGGATCCAATATGTTAAGATTAAGTTTAAAGTGAGTTTGAGTTCATACTTCGCTACACAAACCTCAAGGCCTCAAACAAAACAGGAGAAAAACACTTACATCTGTTGATTCAGGAGACCCTTATCTCTAAATCAGGCTATAAGTGCAATTCCCATTTCTTAGGTTGGTAATATAGTGCTCTAGCTTCACCTATATGGTGATGTCATCGATGCTATGCCCCGCCTATATGGTTATGTCATTTAAATTGCACCCCGTCTATATGGTAATGTCATTGATGCTGTGCCCTGCCAATATGGTGATGTCATTTATATTGCACCCCACCAATATGGTAATGTAATTGATGCTGCTCCCCGCCTATATGGTGATGTCATTTGCATTGCTCCCATCTATACAGTGGTGATGTCATTCATGCTGTACCCCACCTATACAGTGATGTCATTCACTCTGCTTATGGTGATGTCATTTACATTGCCCCCTGTCTAAACAGTCGTGATGTCACTCACGCTGCTCCCTGTCTATATGGTGATGTCATTCACATAGTACCCTGCCTGCATGGTGATGTCATTCATACAGCACCTTGCTTACCTGGTGATGTCATTTTCACAGTGCCTTGCCATATATGACGATGTCATTCATGTAGCACATGGTGATGTTACTCACTCGGTGTCTTACTAATCTCTTTGACATATGAGACATGCTCAAGGGATAATGGCAAAATCAGCAGAAAAAAAAGAAAAAAGAACAAATATTGTGCCTCTGTGGACCTCAGTTTAGCTATTAGCATTAGCCAGAAAAAAGAAATTTTGTCAGTTTGTTCATTCTTGGCCATGGGAAAGAAATGGAGACTGTAAAATGGGAAAAGCAGTCAGTGAGTGATCCACAGTTGCAGGTAAAAACGAGAAGAAGTCAATTACAAACCGCGCAGGTCCCTCCGGCTCCGCTTCATTCAGATCTGCTGCTCCGAGCAAAACAACTTGCTTGAGCTGCAGTCCCTGTCTTTGTATTGACGTTTAGTCTCAGCAAAGCATTTACCCAGCAATTACCCACTCCTTCTCTTCATCTCGTTAACGGGAGGGCCCAAATCTAATGACACGAGCAGCGTGGCGCTTCACCGGCAAGACGACAAGAGAAAGACGGAGCAAGCGGGCCTCGCGTACATCAGCCGGAGAGAGAGAGAGAGAGAGAGAGAGAGAGAGACGGAAAGAAAAACACAAACACTCCACGAGCTTATAATGGTAATGGAAACTGTAATCAGTGGATATTCGCCAGCAAAGAGACAGGGGGATTAAAAGCGAGTCTTATTTGGGCGGATGATGACAGCTCCACTGCCAGGTGCCTTCTGACACATTTGCACCGTTAACATTATCACCGAGGTATCACCAAGCTCCCAAGCCGAGCCCCCCCCCCCACCACCACCACCATTAAACAAAAGCCCTGGCAGTAATATTTTTGCGCTAAGGAGGGCGAAACTCCAAAAGTAGCGGGTGAACAGACAGTGCCGGATTGGGTGGACCGAGTCCTCATCGATTCTTCAGTACTGTCGGCTGCCAGCGCCATTGAGGTATTGCTGTAGGAAAGAGCAGCGCATCAAAATAAGATTAAAATAAGAACGACCGACTTATTAAGCTCCTCAAACTGAGCAACATCATACCAGATTGAGGTTCTCCACCAGGATGGTCCATCAATTCCAGTTAAGCATATAATAAAATGGTTGTGCAGCCACGTCGTGACGGTAGATGCTAGAAAAATATACTGCCACTCCCTTGCTGTTTCAGTCAGACCTGTTCTGCTCCAGTTTGAAATCAAGAGTAGACAGACACGCATGAATCCACCAATATAAAAAGACATGTACTGACTAGGTGCAGGAGCGAGTACAACATGTAACTAGAGCCAGTCCTTATTGCAGGTGATTTCGCTGACATCCACAGGAAGCGCTCAACGTGTCCATTTCTCCCAGGCTCTCACACAACGGCACGTTTTTATTACATGCTTATCAGCCCGGACTTTCTCGTTCTCCTGCTTGGTCTTTTTAGCCTTTCAATCACGGACCATATTACTGCGCCGCATGAGCAAAGCAGTTCCTGGCGACAGGAAGGCCAGCTGGGATACCGAGAGGGCAGCAGGCTCATGCATTAACATAATAATCCAACCGCGCTCCCATAGGCCCTCGGGGCAGACAGCATATTAGGTAGGCCCCCTGTGAGGGTCCTCGTGCAAGCTGCCTTATCACTTGCCTGTCAACCTGTAGCACTCCCTGCCAGCACAACCACATATAGTGCATTAAAACGTGTATTACACAACGGCCCAGTAATGAAAAAAGGTAAGTATATCAACTGTTCAAGACGGCAGTTATTTACAGATCTTAAAAACCATGGCAACCACAAAAACAACGACAGAATTAAAGCACTCCACACAACTGAATATACTTACACGAGGCTAATGATTATTTCCTTTGCCGCAGCCACTCCATTCTGTTAGCCAGTAAAGCCACATTGCGCATCGCGCCATGAATGACAGCCAATTTGAACTTCAAATATCCACAGTGCCGCAAGGCCCCCGCACCTTTCAGGGGGTTGCTGTGCAGTTCGGGGGACAATCACAGACAACATTCTGTCAGCAAAGAAAGCGCACCCCCCCCCCCCCCCGCCCCCAGAAGCCACCATTCTTCCACCCCATATCCTCTTCCACTCTTATTTACCAAAGTCACGAAAGCGTAGCGCTAGCGCTTGCTTTGAGTGCGATGGCATAAACGATCTCTGGAGCTTTCCCCTTGCTCGGGAACGCTCATTGGGAGCTCCGAGCCTGGAAGTCTTTGTTCCTCAGCTGGTCCCCAGTCACTTTTTCATTTATTTATTTATTTTTGCATTGTGTGACAGGGAACACTCCCTTTGTCACGTCTCCATAACAATGCAAGGATGGAAACGCACAATGCGCCAGTGAGGATTTCATCTTATTATTTTAATTTTATTTTAACAGATGGATGGCACAGAACAGTGTTTTTTTTTCCAGTGGTCAAGGCAGAAGGTATGAAGCTTCAAAGAGCAGGGGGGGGGGCGGGCGGGGGGAAGGGGGTGGAGCTGGCAGTCAAGGAGCAGGGCCCGGCCTGGCCCAGCGCTCATGTCCCACTGCGGCCAAACATCAAGCTCCATGAAGGAAGCATCTCCACAAGTCGCCTGATCAAGTCATGTGGTAGGCCTCCGCCGACTCCCCCCACCCCCGCCCCCCCCGGGAAGGTGGAGGAGCTTGGGAGAGGGGTGGGTGAGGGGGGCTTTCTAATTGGTGGAAAGGGCAGTCAGCCCTGTGCCCGTTTCACTCTCAGATCTCTCCGAGGAATTCCCAGGCAACGCGCCAATTACTGCCAATTGTGAGGATGGTTGTTGAGATGTGGACAGTTGTCCACTAGGAATACGGTTGAGAGACTGGTAAAATTCGCCTCTGTAAGGAACCGGGGTGATCTCCCTGACATCATCGTGTGACCAGGGATGCACATCAGCATTCATCACAGGCCATCTCACACAACACTGCGCCTTACCTAGGAACCCTCTACCTGCCGGTGGATCATCACCGAAATAAATAGAACGCAAAGCGAACACATGCAGGCGGCTTCTGATTCCAAGGAAACAACAATAAGCGCGTTTCAAGCCTGTGACGCCACTTCACTTATAAAAAAATCAAGGAGGCACAAAGCATCATATACGTCGGGTTGTACATTCTGCTTTCAATCTGCAATACATTCAGAGTTCAGGTCATGCAAGGGCTGTAAAACACAGTGAGCCGGGACACATGAAGAAAAAAGGAGCGATAATTCATGTGCAGCTGGAATCACAATAATATTCCTTAATTGTGCGGGCGAAAAGCTAAGGAAAGAGAAAAGGCCACAATCGTTTCACACTGATTAATTATTCAGGAGTCATTTGTAAGAGCGGCAGTCACACCGAAGGAGGAGGCTATTCTGAGAATGGCGAGCTGATGAGTCCGGGAGACAGGGCATGTGTTTTTTGTTGTTTTTCTTTTAAATTCTAAAACTTCTACCAAAGTTAAATTCCATGGAAAATAAAAATGACCTATTTTACAAACCTCAAGAAAGGATTTTTTTTTTTACCCTCGACTGCCTCAAAGTCATTTAAAAAGAAAAAAAAAAAACTGAACCACGTGCTCCATTAGTCGAATAAAACCCCGTTTGTTTGGCCCATCTTCTAGTCCCACGTCCTTTGTCACTTATTGCGTCTGATACATGCTGATGTTTCTGAGGACACTTGAGTTTTGCTTTGTTTTTACGTAATAATACAAATGAAGATGTGCAGGTATTTTGTCTGAGACTGCATGTTGGTTTTATTTATGTTTTATTTATTGATAAAGTGAATATAAAGCTATTTTAGAATTGCAAAGAAACGCAGTGTTTCACATTACAAGAGTTAAAAACTATGTTCTTAAAGACTGTATTACAGATGTTTCCTTCAGGAATCTAGAGTGGAAAGAGGTAGACTAATCTGTGCGAGTGCGTATGTATATGCACCTGTACACTACGACTAAACCTGTCAGTTTCATTTGACTGCATGTACTGTAGATTTAATCGACTAAATATCCTGTAATTTTAGTCGACCAAAACAACAGCAACAAAAAAATCAGATGACTAAAATATGACTAAAACTGTGCTGCATTTTTGGCAAAGGAACGTCCAAGCAACTAGAGGAGGTGGTACCAACCAATCAGATGTCTTGGTCCCGCCTCTTCTAGTTGCTTGGACCCACCTCCTCTACAATCTGATTGGCTATCTCTCTGAACCAATCATTTTTCCTTTGGCCTTCAGAACATCTTAAGTAAAACTCCCACGAGCCAAATGCACATTACCCTTCTACCAGCACTAACCCTTTTCTTTTTCAGCATTCCCAACTTCTTACACCCATCCATGGTGCCTGCGTTCCAGCTCGGTCCACCGAAGTGCCGGTGTGTACTCCAAATGCGCAATGCAAGCCCATCCAGCGCAGCTTCAGATCGCAACTGTGGAAGGCTAAATGCGTGGAAGACATGCGACGGCGCCACGTGAGATGAAAACAGGCTGGCCTCCCATAACAACAACATGAAGTGAGCACCTTCCCAAGGCACCGAACAGAGCTGTGCAATTCTTGTTGTTTCTACTACTTCAAAGCCAGGGACCTATTCTAAATATTTGTATATTAAGATAAAAAACGCTCGCGATAGAATTAATGGGCCGCTCTTAAAAGTGATGCAGGCCCCCAAGGGGACAGCACGCCGCATCCCCCTATAAAATCCATCTGCATTGTGGTGTAAAATATTCCCGGATCGCATTAAAAGTTTGAAAATAAAGTTCATAAAGCCTCCTCCAAACAATCTTTTAAATTATATACATCCTGCAGCTCAGCCACATAAGCCCTTAGCATTTTGGCACCTTCGAAAATGTCTCGCGAAGGGGCCAAGAAGCCGGCTTTCCCAGAAAGCCTCAGTGACCCACTCGACACGGCCCGTGTGGACGGTAGGATTAACAAGTGGGATGTCTGATGAGTCCGTAACAGAGTCCTGGTGCCACTGTGGGTCTCCCCCCTTGGATCTCGGGTCTCAAAAAGGTCCTCAACATTTGCTGGCTCAGAGAGACACCCCCCAAACCCACGATCACTCCTAAACCCAAGCTCACTGGCCCCGCACCCGCATTAGCCAGACACACTAAGACGACTATCAACGTGCATTTGGGGCTCTTTCATCATAAGAAAGGCAAAGACACATCGAGGCCATTACACAATCAACCCACCCAGGGCAGTACAGTAACACTAAAGTGCTGTGTGATGCTTCTGGACCAAACGACCAGGTTCATCCCTAAACCAGTTTTCCCAATATCACACCGCTGCCGTTCGTGCATATTTTCAGAAAGCAAAAATATGTTTACGACGGCAAAGAAAACACGCATTAGGAGTCCCCCCACCCCCCCCCCCCCCCCCCCCCCGCCCCATCTTTTTTTGCATCGACTGCTGCCGCATCACACATCCGTTTGCTCGCCCCGGCTGCCGCGGGTTCCGCTGTGGCTTAAGAAATCCTGCAGCGCTTCTACGCCAAAAGAAAGAGTTAATTAGAAATACAAATTCTCCCAGATTGTTATTAATGGGAGCCGTGGAATAAGCAACACATATTTTGTGCCCGTAAGTAATTCTCAGGTACCTTTGATCTCCAGCCCACGGCGGAGGCTGTGGCGTGCCGCTGCTTGGCTTCTGGGACTTTGCCAGAACCAGACATCTGGCTACTTTGTTACCATTGGCTGATCCGGTCCCGGGAGGCCACTCTCGCGACACCAGGCAGAGAGTGTCCTGGCAAGGGAAATTATCAGCACATTTTGAGTGGATTAGAGCTCCAAAGTGGTCCTCAAATCTCCATAGGGGTCCGGCGGGCCGCCCTCCACTGGGGTTTCCTAAGCCCCAGCAACCAGAAACAGAGACTTAAACAAGCTCTATCATGGAGCCGTCGGCCGGCACAGAGGCTGCTCCTTCCTGCTCCACAGGAAGACGTCTGCAGGAGCCTGGGCTGGGGAGTTCCACTCATTACCTCGTAATCTCCATAGCGATATGTGCCATAAAGTAACTGAATAAAACGGCCACTAAATGCAATATGAAAGACAACCATGCTGTGATACACACAGCAGCAGATGACGATGGTAAGGATCCACACTCCAGCTAACTCCTCAAAAAGCCTCCTTGACGGGAAAACAACTTCTCTGGTGGGTCAACAGAGGTAACTGGATGCCCTGGACAAATTCACGCGATCAGTTCGCCGGCTTTTTCGATAAACGCACATACACACACCTCTAGACGGGCAGTCAACCTAGAGCTGAATAAGCTAAAGATCGGGCGTGTCCTAACAACCAGGCTGGCACCGATTACCGTAACCTGCTGGAAGGACGCGTCAGGTGCAGCAGATCCCTACGCGGTGGCATTTTGAGGGATCACTGGGAGGGCGTTCCACGCAGACAAACGGAGCTGGAGGACACGCAGAACAGTACTCTGTGCCATTGATGGTGGCGTCGTCTTTCCCGCCCCTCGGTGTTCCCCGTCTCGGAACACATGGCTCCAGTGACCCATACATATTACATACAGTGGAGATGCAAAGTGGGGATTAACGAGCAGCGTGAGCACCAGGTCCCCTGGGGTCTGCTAAGCAGGGCACGGCACTGCTTCCCTCTGGGTAAGCCCCCCCCCCCCCCCCCCACCATCCCTACGTCACCGTGGCAGGGGCAACAAAGATGCTGACCGACAGGAGGAGAGTTCAGCTGCTGTACCGTTAAGCTAACCATCTGATCTGGAATGTTCCCATTAAAATATTTAACTGAACAAATACAAAAAAACAACAAACATCCATAAATATATTTACTCTTTATGTATTTCACCGCTGGAGGAGACCATTGCAGCAGTTGCTGGCCCTATTACCTCATCAGCTCCGCTGACCTCTCTGGTCTGCCTGATTGCTGGGGGGGGGGGGGGGGGGGGGGGGGGGCAAAGCATCCCACAGTCCATCACAGCTTTGAACTTACTGATGACCTCCGCATGTTACGGGCCTCACAGAAATCCAGCTCTTTATACACGTACACAGCATTCAGAGCACTGGCTGCCAGGATTCAGATGAGACGGATCTCGGTGGAGATGAGGCAACAGGGCAGACCTGTAACATCACATGCTAAGCTAACAAAAGAAGACCCATACCAACACTCCTGTCTCTGACCACCTAATCATCTTTCATCGCTACCAAGAAGCGCGAAAACGTAAGAACGCGGGCAGGCAAACTCCTGAATGTGCCAGACAGCTCGCGATTAACTGCTTCGTTTTAAGCTTGTTATTACCATTGCTAGTATAATTTGTATCATATAGGGTAGGTGGATGGCTGTCTCAGGCAAATAAAACACTTGAGTAGCTGGTTGTTTGCGCCGATTTACTCACTTTGTTCCACAAACGAGGGTGGTTGTTTTCGAGATGCTGCAATCACAACACATGGCACTAAATCACACCACGCTGAAAACCACTTAAAGCAGACATGTTAGCTGTTTTTTTCACACTTTATATTATCGCTGACCAATGAAAAACATATATCCAAAGGTCCAACAGCTTGAATAAATTCACAAACTATCATTAACAAAATAAACCGAAAACAATGCAGAGACACCACAAGCAGAAAGATATGTATACACATCAATCAGTGAGTGGTTTAATATTTGAAATGGACTTACGTAGATTGTTGTCGGCAATTCAGACATGTCAGTGTCAACAAGATACAAACGTGTCATGCTTTGTATTAACAATTAACAATTATGTTACTTGGCTATCTATCAGTGTTGATAAAATTAACAATGTAAAGTAATTCATAAAAAGTAAAAAGTGGACAAAAGTGGTTTTCACTGCATAGCGACGATATTCAGTGCTCACAGAAAATCTTGGCACGCTTGCTCAATTTAGTCAAAAAATTGCAAATGTATTGGTTTTATAACAAAAAATCATTACTTTATTCATTTACAAAAATATATCTCACATTAGAAGCAGCCAGTAGTTTTAAGTAAAACATTCATTTCAAGGAGCAATAAACTGAAACCCAAATTATAGTTCTGAATGAGCTATTCTGAGTTACAAGTTCATTGACATGCAGTCTCTCTGGGTGCTTTTTAATTAGTAACACCTTTGCAGTAACATAAAACACCAAACATCAGTGTTTAGTATCCCTTTGGGGGCCAATGACTACAACTACAATTAATAGCAAAACAGCAAGAGCAGAACTGTGCGAGTCAAAAAAAAAAATTATGACACAAAATAAAAAGAAAATGACTGTGCAGAAGTTAAACACGTGCAGATTTGTTAAACGTTGCTTGTTAATGCTGTTTTGTTGTTATAAAACCAATAAATTTGCAACCGAGTGTCCCAAGACTTTCTACGAGAACTGCGTTCAGTTACATAATTCACTGCGTTGGCATTAGAAAGCAGGTATATGTAAAGCGTACCAGGCCACTAAGTGTATGCAGCGTACTATAACCAGCACTCACGTCTACACGATGTGTCGTATCCCTACGCAGCGCGGCGGCTGATGTGTGGGGTCACGTGCACGACGCAGCGCACCACACACTGGCTGGCGTGACGCGCACCTGTTTCAATGAAGGAGAGTGATCATTATAGCTGACGAGGAGCAGTCAGGGGCGCAATGACAACCTGACAAGAAGCTTTTCAATTTGTAGGATCAGATGGTGACACGCACCATCAGAGAACAGGTGAAACCTTTTCATTTGAGGAGAAGAAAAGAGGGAAGGAGGTCAATTAGCATCAACCATTAGACAACCAATGACAAGTTCTTGCATTATCATGAGGGACAGCCAAACTAATGAGAAGGCGTTACACTACAGAGGATAGAATCCAGTAGTTGTGCTACCGCTAACTGGTATACTGTTTGGTGAGATTTTTTTAGCAATCTGGCACAATACCCCATCACTTATTGGTTCGATTGATGCAACGAGTGCAAAGCATTTGATGCTAAAGTTTCAAAAAGAAAGATGTACAATTTGAGCATACATGTAGAGAAAAAAGTATGTGGGTTTTTAGTTAATTGAGATCAAAGGTAAACCTCATCTGACCCAAACTAACTGAAACATTTCTATATTTCAAGTTAATTGAGGTCAAAGGTTAGGTAAAATGGACCTCATTTTAATACTAGTATGACAGAATGGCATCATAGTTCAAATTTTCAATCGCAATTTATTTTTAACATCCGATCTACTGATAAGATGTTTTTAATTTTTCGTGATAAGGAGTTAGGGATTTCTCAAAACTCTTTCAAGAAAGTGTGGTCATTCATAGCCTGAAGCACAATGTAACTAACTTTCCTGCAAAAGATTTTGAAGTTTAACTTTAAACAATGTGGGGAAAATTGTGATATTTACTGTTTCAGGCAACCTTTCAGCTTAAGACATGCTGCCTTGTTGATGTTTTGACAATCAGACAGACTGAAAAGTCCATGCAGAAATGTTTTATTTATAAACAGAAGCTTCTCCTTGCTTTCATGGACTGTATAGGTCAACATCTAAATGACGAAGATTATCACCCTCATTTACTATATATTCACGTCATATATGAATACTACATTACTCTCATCAGGAGATGTTTAGGCAACATACTACAACACAAACGAGTAAGGCACTTGATAAGGTATTTTTGCAGAAGAAATTCTGTACAATACAAAACATTGAAACATACAGTTGGTAGGATGCTGAAGTTCAGCCTCGTTTTAATGTTCTCATGCTGACGATGGCAGTATTTATAATACGCACATTTTATTACAATGATCTGCCATACTATGCAACTGTAAGCACCTGAAAGAAATGCCAGAGGGTAAAAAATGGATTATAATGTATCAGAATAACCAATTTATGAAATGTTTTGATATTACTGCACACGTTTATGTCAGTGACACGAAACTAGCAAAGCAGAAGCGCTCGAGGCGACAACGAGGATCCCACGCGCTTCTGCAGACAACGCGCGGCGCGCGGAAAATACTGAATCTCAAGCCGTTTTCACATTATTTTTGTTGGGTTTTCTGTCAGAAAGAAACCTTTGAAAAAAAAAAGTCACTAAATTTACTTCCACTGTAGCTTTCTGTCCATAATAAAAAGCTATATGAATTCGAGACGACTGCGCGAGTTTCTTGAGTTATGACACTAATGTAAAGTAATTTCTGATATTTTTCACGCGCTGGTTTCCACAGCGGGGAACGAAAAATTGTTAATTATCAAAATGACATTATAAGATTTTATTTTGTTTAGCCTAATCCCTTTCGTCTCACAAAATGCCCGAATAAAGTGTGCGTTTTTACAAATATGGAACATAAAATAACACGTTTTTCGTTACACATTGACCATTTCGAAAACATCTTGGAGAGTACTTTAAAGAAAACAGTATTACCGTTACGTGTTATCTAAAACGACCTACCTTTATCTCAACTGGAGCGGTCATTCTTTCTCATAAACTTCTCAAGAACTTCCTCCAGAAGCTGTGCCAGTTAGATATGTTTGCTTTAGTTTCCGTTAATAAAACCGTATTTAAAAAGTCACGCACTGTACCTACAAATCAGGAAAAAAAACTACGTTACAAGAACGTCGCAGCAAACTGAACTTGACTGAAACAACCGTAAATAATCTAAATTTGCGCACCTCCCCGCTGTCATCCGTGGTGATCTCCATTTTCCTAAAAAAAGGATAAAATAAGGACGAATGACCACTTAAAATCATCGCTGATGTAAAATAAAAGGGAGTACTTTACACTCAATATCTTTTATTGTAATGTAGCTAATGTGCGTTTGCCTTTTGTCTTATTAGTCATGTTTTGCGCGTATATTTGAAGTTTTACGGGCTCACCAATAGTTCAGGAATCCAAGACACACTTCACGTCTGACCTATGTAGAATTAACAAATGAAAGCTTCTCAGCTCATACCGGTATTATGGTTCCGTACTTGAATCGGTGCATTATTTTACTTGTTATAGCTAAGTTCGTTTAGCTTATGTACGAAAATTACGAAGCTGCTTATTTTATTGCAGTTTGCAATTACTAAACTGCAGGGAACTGCTGCAACTTCTACAGAGCATCTTGGCTGATTATTGTACATCCAGTCTAAAGTTTGTTAGGACGTAATCCTGTTATTTCTTTGGTTACCAGTCTACACACCGACGAACCTATAAACGTTATTCATTAAAAGCACATTGATATCTGTCATTGACTCTTCCTCAGGAGCATGCGCACTGTTACCCACTTACGCGTAGGTAGCCTTGAACTTGACGTCCTCCTTTTGCATCTATGCGTGTTGCTCCGTGGCTGAACAACTCCAGGAATCTATATGAGGCCATCATTCCTGATTAAAGCGTAATTTCCAGTTTGCTCAGGTCATGTTTGAGGTTCTCTTTTAATCACCAACCAGGCACATTGCCAATCATATCACATTTAATCGCTTTAAATATTACTCTGATACCTAGGATAGTATGCTGTCAAACAAAGCGCCTCTAAAAGAAGCAGCTATTGATTGTTCGCTTTTCTTGAAAGTAGTTTGTTTATTTGTACATTATTCATATTTGTACGGAGGACTGTGTTACATGTGTGTTACATTTTTTAAAAAGTATTACATAATTTGAAGAAGAATTTTAGGTTAAAATCCGATTACCTGTTTGTTTAAATAATTCTACGTATCCGTGTGGAATTGCAATACATATCTACTGACTTCAGCTCTGCTGATACGCAACAACTATATTCCCTAATTAAAACGTTATATTCCCAAACTCCGGAAAGTGACGGATTTACAGTGTCATTGGTGTGTTATTTGGACCTCCATTGGATGCTGATTAAAATGCAGATCACTGACGACCGAAGCGTAATCATTAACATTTTGACACTCGTGCCTTGAAGCATTGGCCGAGTTCATACGATCGGGCGGTATTCTTTGATTCGGGGCAAGATTAACAATGCCGAAAGGGGCTTGAATTTCTTATATTATCAATAGCGGAGACAATTTTAAGCGAATGACTTTCTCGCCGGTGCCTTATTTTACTTGCTGACAGGTGCATTGGGCCTTCTATATTGATTTTGAGGACCTAGAGGTATGTGACATCATTATAAGGATTGACCTTATCATCCACTGCCCCGCAGCTTCGGTGCGCTATTCAGGCTCGTGGAGTCTAATACCAATGGACATCAGCGATAGTCTGTCATCTGGAAATTGGTATGTATTATTTGTTTTGCTGACCTCATATCTCACCTCTCTTTCTTCCTTTCTAATCAGTCTCGCCAGTTTTGCGGCTTTTTTTTTAGCCAGGCAGACGGGTTGGGCTGGGGGGGGGGCATGTCTGCACAGTTTTAGACTGTGCGGCCGGACAACACAGAATAATCGTAAATCAGCCTGCGCATGTGGATGAAACACGTGCTGATGACGTGCATGTTAATTATGCGCATGTTGATGATTCACCTAAGCGGAGGCCAGCAGTATTGACGAATTGATATATATTTCAATACATGCTAATTGTGCTACAATAATTAGTTCAGGGCCGTGTCCAGCACTGTGTGTGCGATCTAGTATACTTTGTGTATTAATATCTTTCCATTTTAGATAACTGGCTCCATGAAGTGTATTTTTTACCAAGAAGTATCAGCGGCAGCCTGAAAACAGTAGGCCTATTAATTTTCTCAAATTTTCTCTGCTCTTGTTTTACATTTCTTGTGGTTGTACGCTGATTCGCATACATATGACGATAATCTTTTTGTGCGCGGGTCTTTGGGTTTTTTTCCTCGTTAATGTCAGCAGGTGAACAGCGAGGACTCCCGAGAGACTCCGCAATGACTCAACAACATAATATACTAGCGAGTGAGCTGATGATTCAAGGTGACTGACAACACTAAGGTCTACAGTTAAAGAAAGCTACGGTGATGTGCTTTCTTTTTTTTAGATTCTTAGCTTTCTGTCTGCTTTACAAGATACTCCATACGGCACCGGGCGAGACCTCTGAAACTGACACATTTTAGAGACTGGTGAGCTTTTCAAACAAATCCTACACCCAAGTGTCAACCCCACACCTTCTGTCCGGGGTCTGGTCCTGAGAGCTGGTCAATTCACTGCCCATTGATGGAAAAAAAATCGCTAATGCTGCATATGCCTCCACTCTCACCACATTCCTTGATTAGTTACGCACCAGAGATTCAGATCTTGATGATGCTCCGATTGCTTCAGAGTTGATGTCTTTGTTCTTAAAGGAGTTTTAGAAATAAAATCGTAGTATAATCTCACCTAATGCTGCTGAAATTGTCATTTTAATTTTAAACCAAAAAAAAAAAGATTATTAAACACTGAACAATTGAATGTAAAATTATTGAAACTATTCAAATTTGTCGTCGTTTTTCAACCATTTGAAGTCATTTCCATTGTTTTATGTTGACAGTGTTGTCTAAATAACACTATTGGGGAAATATATGACCTTTTCGTAACAATGGAAGGTCCTGGTATTTACATTTGTGCTTGCCTCCACCCGTTATGAGTAACATGTATGAACAAGCACCAAAACGACAAAAAATCTTCAGATACATCAGCCATCTGAAAAGCAGTTCCTGTCATTCCCAGGGCTGGAACAGAGATTCCAGGATCAGCTGGTAAGCAACCCCTGAATGAATGATTGATTGAATGAATGAATGAATGAATGAATGAATGAATGAATGAATGCAAAAATTCCTCCACCAAGAACCAAAAATGCAACTGCCTTCATGTGCATATCATCTTTTATGTGTCTGGGTGTTGGCGTCTGTGTGTCTGCGTGTCTATGTCTGTGTGTGTGTGTGTGTGTGTGCGTGCCTGTGTGTGTGCGTGTGGATGCGTGCCTCTGTGTGTGTGTGTCTGTGCGCGTGTGTTTTTTGAAAAAGCTACCGGCAGTTACCTTGTTCGCGGCACAAAGGAAATGTGTCAGAATAAAAGACTGTCTCTGGTGGTCTTTGCACCATAATTGGGATTGTTAACGTGGAGGAGATCCTGAGGGAGACATGCTCTTCTTTTGGCGTAAAGTACATATGCAGTTCAGCAACGCACCTTCCAGCTTTCGTAAGCCAAACACAAAGAAGTCACCTGCGTGAAAACAAGCGGTGTTTAATTTCACTTTTTTTGCATTATTGCGCGCAGTGTAAATACAATTGAGTTTAGAAATAATTTTCATCATCTGAAAGCTCTTGAGGGAATCTTCAAAATGCCCCAGAGTGTTAAATACACGTGGAAAGATATCAGAAAAGACACATGTTTACAGAGAAGGGGACAAAATTTTGATATACTGGGAAAAAGTGAGCAAATACCTACAGCTGAGAGGACGAAATAGGAAAGATGTGACATTAGGCCTGCATTATGGTCTGAGGGTATCCATACATCCATAATCTTTATTTTGTGCTTATTTTGATTATTCGTACCTCATTCTGTTGAGTGCTGAAGGGGCGCCCGCGCTAATCTCACATTAATTTGTGTTTCTTATTTCTCTTTAATGCTTACGCAGTACCGCTCCTAGCCAAGGTGGCGCCCTAGGCGAGCAACACCGCCAGCGCCCTCCGTTCGAGACAAAGCGAAATTGGCTGGCTAGTTGGCGCCCCCCCAGAAGCTGGCATCCTGTAGGTGGCCGCCTGTGTCACCTATATGGTTGGCCTGCCCCCGTTCTTTTGAATAAAAACATATGAAAATGTTGGTCAATATCTCGAAACACATCTGTGCAAGTTCAGAAATGAGTGACATATTCTGGAATAATATGGTTAGAATGTTTCCGTGCTTCTTCCTACCTAGTCGTTTTTCAATGATCTGTAAACTCATGATTTAGCCTCTATGGATTTTCACATTTACCATTCCAAGAAAGTAAAAAAGAAAAAAACCATCGGTGATTAAAATAACTGAAGACGCTGAGAACTTTAATTCAAATTAAACAAATAATGCGAATTTCACTCAACATCGTGTTATCATTGTCGTTAACTGCTTTGCCGCTGCATCGATAGTAACACCAACTGAACCTTCTAATAATGAATAATGGGGCGCAACAGTGCAGAAGATTCGGGTTAAACAGACCAATGACACGCTCAGCCATGTGGAACATTGGGCTTCCATAACGGCACTGATCGTAATTGTAGTATCAAAGCAGTACGCTATCCGAAATAAATAGGAAATAGTAGCGGGCCTATTATTATTGCAATAAACGCATTTTAGCATCCGTTCATCTCTTCCCTTTAGATACAATTAATGATTCTCACTACATTACCATTCTACAAAAAGTACAATGTTATAGACCATTATTTCACGTGGCAGCAAAATCGGTATAGTTATTACCTTGGGATAATGCGTTACCCAAAGTCCTCTCTGGATGAATATAATTGAATGATACTGACGTAGCGCAGAAAATGCACTTCAAAGACCACTTCCGTGAGAGGTAGGCAAGCCGATTGATTTATTTCACTTAAGATGCACTTTTTGCGTGTTTCATTGTGAATGAAATTTTCATACACCGATTTAGGGGTATTGAAATATGAATGATTTCGTTAAAGTTTGATCATAAATCAGTCTGTCGGGTAGCCTGTATGCGAGAAGACACCGATGCCCCCTTGTATGTCTTCAAAAAGCGGTTAATTCCGCTTGAGAGGTAAATCATCCCGCTGGCACGTATCACTGAGAAATTAGATGTGCTAACGGTGTACTGATGGTCTTGTTCCTGCCGCCTTCAAGCATGAAAACCGAGTCTCAGACCCACGCTCTTAACAGACGTAGAGTCGTAGTGTGTCGTAAGAGTAGATCAAGTGTGGCCAGCCCCCCTTGCAAGATACATTGAGTTTTCCAGCTACCTTCATAAAATAGACGTCAGTATGACTCCCGAACACTGCGTTTTTTACATTTGCAATCTTCAAGCCAGTAATTGTCTAGTATTTGGCTACATGCTGATGTAGTTGATAGTTTTATGCTGGCGTGCGCAGATATAAACGTATATGTGTGTGTGTGTGTGTGCGTGCGTGCGTGCGTGTGTAAGATGGCATAGTCGGTTTGCGCGAAAATGACCCTGTGCTTAATTCTTAACATCGATAATCTCTATAAGAGTTAACAACACAGTGTAAACTCATCTGTGAGACATAACAGAAATATAGATATCATAAATGATGCCACTGTAAATGCCGTTGTTTTCCGATTATACTGTTACTGGTTTTATCAGAATACACCGACATGGTATAGTAATATCTTTAACTAAATCTAACCTTTGTTTTTCTTTTCTTTAATATACTAGGTGAAACGTACAAAATACATACATCCATACATTAAAAGTGTTATATAAACGTATGTTTTACAGTTTTATGCTGGTGTCAGTAATGGTACTTAATCAACAGTTTTTAAAATCAATTAGCTGATCCAAAAGATTCAAACAGATTATAGAAAATTAGATAACCACGTTAATTACAATATGATTAAAGGTTTTTAATTATATCACTGATTAAATGCCCTAATTAGAGCCAAGATATGATAATAGCCCGCTGCGACAAGTATGTCATTTTATTGGGTTTGCAATCAAATCAAAGACTTTTAAAAATCCACTTCCCGTTGTCATTAATTTAAAAGTCCCACGCAAAGCCTTTTTACAGTAACATATATTTCATAATACGTAGTCGTAAGTAAATCGACATAACCAAATTTCTTTATATATTCATTATAAAAACTAATAAATTCGTCAAGATGAATTAATCACATAAAATAAGATAAGGCGTAGCAGATTACTTATTGAAAAGCTGTTTCACAATATTAAATGAAATTTCAGTCTAATAATACATTCCTGGCAAGGACATAATTTACTTAAAGATTGTTGTTCCACCCCTTTCAATTGCTTTTTGTGTCATAATGAAATTCAACTTCGGCTTTTAACTTTGATTTATGTCGGTCAATCGCTAGATAAACCTATTGGTAATTATGCGTGCATTTTTTCAGTAATTGCCTCCTCAAATCCTCTGTAATAATAATAATAATAATAATAATAATAATAATAATAATAATAATAATAATGGCATATGCTTAGTTTTGGTATACAATCCTAATAATTTAATCGCAGCGAAACAATACTTGCTTTAGCCATTTCAAATGAATGTCTTGTCGAGGACTGCCCATGCGCAGAGTCCCCAGTGGCCCTTGTGGCTAATGAAGAACAATAAATCATGAAAGGTTTTTCAGGTAGAGTCGAGAGAGAGAGAGAGAGAGAGAGAGAGAGAGAGAGAGAGTGGGGGGAGACAGAGAGAGGGAGAGAGAAAGAGACTGAAAGAGAGAGAGAGGGAGGGCGAGAAAGAGGAAGGGAGAGAGAGAGAGAAACAGTCTGCCCTTCGCCTGAGAGAAGAAGCAGAACGGGTCCCCGCCGCATTAAAGTCGAAGTCTCGATACTCTCACCTAATCATTTAATCAAAATAACTGTTGAACCGAAAACAGAAAATGTCAAAGACCGGGATTTTGCAAACCAATGTTTAGGAAATACAAAGGAGGGGGAAAAAAAGAAGAAAACTTTTCATGCCACTTATTTTTCATGTCGTCATCCATGAAGAGCTAACAAAAACATCGCCGGCGAAAAAAAATAAGGCAATAAAGACGCTGAACAGAATAGGAAAAACTGAAAGGAAATAAGATAGGAGGTGAGCATATTTGGGGGGGGGGCTCGTCGCATGCCACAGCCGTAGCGTTAGAGCCGCTTGGTTGCGCCGCCTTCGCACGCGACATCACCCCGGCAAAAACAACGACTCTTTTTGGAGTCCCCGAGACCTGTAGATAATTAAAGCTGTGCTAAACACAGATAAGACAGACCACTGCTCGCCTTGATTCTTTTCTGAAATAGTTATTGCACAGTTAGTCGAGACTTCGACAAGCGACTTCGCTCCAGCTCCAGTAGAAGAGGCGGAGCCTTAACTTATTAAAAGGAACTTGTCTTTGCCCGATCACCTGCAAACATGATGATGATGTCTCTGAACAGCAAGCAGGCGTTCACCATGCCACATGCCACCCTGTCCGAACCCAAGTATTCCAGTTTACATTCTTCTTCATCTTCGACTTCGAATGCGCCGTCGTCTTCCTGTTCTTCTAGACACAGTAGCACGATCAGCAGCAGCAGCTCAGAGGCGATGCGTCGAGCGTGTCTCCCAACCCCACCGGTACGTATTCTGCATAATCACCGCTTAAAGGCACATTTTGACAGCCCACTTTTTTGCTTGATGTTTTTTTCATGTCTGCACAGCAAATCACCCAACACCTCCATTTTTTTCCCTCCCAACTTATGTATTCAGTCGGGTTTGCCTTTCGTATTAATTTTTATGACCTGGGATGTTGCATGTGTCTTGTTTTGTGCGTTCTTTTTTAGGATTTCTTTTTTTTACATTCTGGAAATGTTTTAATCCGAAGAGTGGAGAGAGAATTCCCTGCTGACAGTAATGTGTGCATTCTATTTGCAATTGCAGAGCAATATATTCGGAGGTCTGGATGAGAGTTTGTTGGCCCGCGCTGAAGCTCTCGCGGCGGTGGATATAGTCTCTCAGACCAAGAGTCACCATCACCCTCCACATCACAGTCCTTTCAAGCCGGACGCAACTTACCACACCATGAACACTCTCCCTTGCACCTCCTCGTCTTCTTCTTCCTCTTCCGTGCCTATTACTCACCCTTCCGCTCTGGCCGGCCACCACCACCATCACCACCACCATCACCATCATCAACCACACCAGGCTTTGGAGGGAGACCTTCTGGATCACATCACCCCAGGACTGGCACTCGGGGCAATGGCGGGGCCTGATGGATCGGTTGTTTCCACACCGGCTCATCCCGCCCACATGGCAGGCATGAACCACATGCACCAGGCAGCGATCAACATGGCTCATGCCCACGGGCTCCCTTCCCACATGGGCTGCATGAGCGACGTGGACGCCGATCCCAGAGACTTGGAAGCGTTTGCCGAAAGGTTTAAGCAGAGACGTATCAAACTCGGGGTAACCCAAGCGGATGTGGGTTCGGCGTTAGCCAACCTGAAAATTCCAGGTGTTGGCTCCCTCAGCCAAAGCACCATCTGCCGATTCGAGTCGCTTACGCTGTCCCACAATAATATGATCGCTTTGAAACCCATCCTACAAGCGTGGTTGGAAGAGGCGGAAAAATCACACCGAGAGAAACTGAACAAACCCGAGCTCTTCAACGGGGCAGAGAAGAAGAGAAAGCGTACTTCGATAGCGGCGCCCGAGAAAAGGTCATTAGAAGCTTACTTTGCCATTCAGCCCCGTCCTTCCTCTGAGAAAATTGCAGCGATCGCAGAAAAGCTGGACCTCAAAAAGAATGTGGTTCGAGTCTGGTTCTGCAACCAGCGACAGAAACAAAAACGAATGAAATACTCTGCATGCGTCTAACACGAGCACTTGCTTTAAAAAGAACAATGAAGGCTGAAAAAAAACATACTGTCTTAAGACGATTTGTAAAATATTTCTTAGCTCACCGTTTTTTCAATCATCCATGACAAACAGAACTTTTCATTATGTTCGAAGTGACTGAGAATTAAAAAAAAAAAACTTTCTCTTCTTTACCCAGAAAGGATGTGGAATCATTGTAGAAGATCGTTTGACAGAACAAGTAAGAACGTTTGTTTTCCCCACTTACTATGCTACACCGTTTTGTCAGTGAAATTCAACTTGTTCAGCTTAAATAACCGTAAAAATGTTGATTTACGGAATCTGATGATTTCAGGTATAATACTATAGTAGCTAGACACAGTGGTGACACAAATGATAACAATAATATTATTGTTGAACTTGACGAACTTGGTGTAATTTCAGCTGAAATTCTTCGCGGGCACTTAGGCATTATTATTATTATTGTTATTATTATTATTATTATTATTATTAGTGCATCTATTCTCCCCGTATATTAAGATCTGGTGTAGTTTGAAGAGACGATGCCAAAAACCACATCGCGACAACAGAAAATGCACTTCCGGCAAAATTACATATCTGCCAAACACACCCTGTAAATTATTAAAATACCTGCCATCTACTTAATTTTGAGTTCGGTGTAATTAATTTTATGTATTTGGTCTAAGGGGTGATGATGGCTAACGAATCGCTGAAAGATTTACAAAAATGCTTGGAATATTATTAGAAATTTATTTGCTATAAAATAACACAGTTTGTGCGTAGGGGTATTTTTACGTCATTATTCGATCATATTGTGTAGATATGTAAAGAGCGAATCAAATGTTTGAAAATAATCGGTTTATTTGGCCAAATATGACTTTTATTGGTTGCAATACTACTGCACTACTGCGTGGGTCTCATTCTTATAAACTATTTATTAAGTGAGGTAATGTTTACTTCATTACATATTTATTGGGATTCCCTACTATCCCGTTTTGCTTGAGAAAATCAAATTCTGACAGCAAGCAAAACATGGTGTATTCGACAGGGAAAGTACAGCGAAAAACGTGTCAAAATATTTTGTCGTTTCTCATAAGGTATGAAATGGGACGATTAAGATATATATTAGATAGCTTACTCTTTTTAAATTATTTTTAATGTATGTTTCTTGGTATTTATTTGTATAAAATATCCGCGTATCATCATTACGTCGTTGGTTGTTAAATCACTTTGTTTAGTAATGTTTTCTTGATGGAAAAAGAAAACGGTTTTCATGGACGTATACTTGTATTATGTAAATATTTCATTGAACCAGTCGATGCACATAAATATATGCGTACAGATTTTGCTGTATTACTGTTTTAGCAGAGATAATTTGACGGATTACATTCTGTATTGTCTGATGCTTTTAGTTATTTGTCGAATTACATTTATTTAGTACATTTATGTATTTTGAGTTATTTGAGTATTGAATTGCAATATGTGTTTCATTAAAGAAATAATTTTAACATTTTATTGGAATAAAGTTTTCACTGAGTTTAATTTCCAGGTGTAATTATGAAATGGCTTTTTAATAGATGACTCGCATCTGCAAAATCATTAGCATTATTAATCTACGGAAAAACTGGAAGTATTTGAATCGGGTTGCAGACGCCTGAAAAATATTTCAATTTAAATAATTTATGGCGCACTTTCCTTCGGATTAAGGTGTTGCTGAGCGAATGTGTTTTTAATGAAGCCGAAGAATTGAGTTTTGTGTTAATATGTGTATGTATTTTCCATAAAATCACCGACTTTGATCTAATTTTTGATCTGCATTGATTTTGAGTAGTTCGTTTACGGCCCAACCCGTATAAAACTGATGTTTTTTTGTTTTTTTTTTTTGAGGGAGAGAGAGAGTGAGAGAGAGTCTGGCAGCTTCTGGTGTCTTACCTGAGAGCAAATGCTAATATTCTATTAGAGTCCAATCAGAGAGTCTATAGAGATCTCGATAAGTCCCCGGAGCGTATCGCTGCCAGATGTCAGAGCCCCACAAAAGCACCTTCGCCTGCCAACGTGATGATCTTTATATAAATACACAGCTAGCATTCCATTCCAATAATAGCACGAGCAAGCGATCTGAATTCTGTTTCTTTCTGATAGTAACCCCCAGAAAAAAAAAATCTGGTTTTATATGTGGATTTAAGCACCGTTTTTATTAATCATCCACTTCGGGAATAAATAAGATTCAGGACGCATCACAGAAGAAAAAAAAATATCGTTTTAAACATCAGTTCAGCACCACGGACAGCTATATTTATAGGGAAAGCGATCACACCTGAGGTCGTTGGGTTTGCCGCTTCTGTCATCCTGTTCAAACATTGCTGGTCATTACTACGTTAATTTCTGTGTATTATCAACGCAATTGTTTATATATAGGCGAAGGAACACAACAATTCTGTAGTACTTTGTTGCTTAAGTACTCTTCTGCCAAACCACATCAACCTATTCGTAAAAAGTCAATATTTATATTTATGCCAGCGCTCCCTTCACTTATTAAAATATGAAACTGCTAAAAATCTGTCAAAAAAAGATTCCAAACAAAAATGTCTTAAAGACATCGGGGCCTATGATGAAAATGAAACGGAAATATTAATCTATACATTCAGAAATCCTTATATGAATATAATAGCGACCATGAATCATTTATGCTCAAAATGATAAACAATGACATCGGCAACCACAATAACAGGCCTTTAGAAAATTCTGGCCGTATGGACTATATAAGATACGATACCGAACATAGTTTTAACTATAATTTGTATGCAAACTGAACCATTATTTTTCAAAAAAAGTTAAAATCTAATATACTTAAAGGTGAATGGAGAATAGTATTTTAATATCACAAAAGAATGTTCGCATCTGGTTTTGGCGAAAGGTTACCAAGATAGCGAAAGAACATAGGAATTACTCAGAATTACTTATTGCCGTGAAAATCCAATGTTTTATCCGATACAATCATCATCCTTCCAGTGACTGGTAGTAATTTTTGCACATCTCCTAAATGAGCCATTCACTTAATGCGCTAATATGACCGAATTATTAAATTACACAGCGAATTATGAAAACCAGATAATTACAGGGAGTAAGTAAGTAATCATTAGTTATCTCTGTTAATTACTGTCGGTCAGGGAGAGCTGAGATGTGAAATTCTCCGCGGGAATTGAAATTAACTTTGTGCGCTGAGTCTCCCTGCTTGACATCCGTACTCTGCGCGAGATTACGCCAGTTCCCTAGCGATACTGCTCTTTATTTAATTCTGATAGGAGCCGAGGAAAAAAAAATCAATTTAGCTTCTTTAATATTAATTCTATGTTTAAGCATAAACACAAACATGGATCAGCCTATACGCATATTTAAACTATCTTTTAAAAAAAATATATATTACGAATTTCTATTTTAGAGATTTGGAAAGTAAGGACTTAAAAGCTACTAACACGTACAATACTCTCAATTTGTTAAGAGTGAAACGTTTATATTTCATCTTGGTTGATTTCGTTTTAAGTTGTAAAGAAAGACCGTTGTCGTGTGGTTGGTAAAGGGAAGGCCAGCGTCACTCCCCTTTGTTATAATTAGGCTCTCTGTTTTATTTTCCTCTTTTCCCTTAACATTTTCCCCTTTCACTGGGATGCTGATGAAAATTTAATGAAGCCTGGGACTGTCGGAGCTCCGCCTGGGGACCAGAGAATAGAATATTTTAACTGTACATTTACACCAAGAGTCTGCCTTCAAAGACGTGACTGCTCTCAAATTAGAAGAACCACAGGCCAGAAATTGAATTCGAGACAATACAATCCTTTATTTATCTTTTTTACTATTATTTTGAATGCCATCACGGTATTACCTGTTACAGTGCCCTTGATTTTGTTTATTTATTTTTTCGTTTGTAAATTTGCCCAGTAGATTTCCAGTAGTTGGGTGATTCTGATGTTTTTAATATAATCGATTCAATATTAATTACCACCCGTTGTTATAAAAATGTAAAGTGTTTTACAGAAACTGATCGATGGAGCCGAGACAGCAGCGATAAGAGAAATGGGCGGGCAGTATTTCTTTACAGTGCACCGGTGAGTACAACATGCGTGGTGTAGTTCTTTTCTGCTATTTGTTAGTTTTTTCTCTGCTCCTTTGCGTGCGTGGAAATTTGCAAATGCTATTCGTCGGAAGACGGGAAAGGCAGCGCGCGTCCTGCTCTTTCTCTCGATATGGCCATATCACACGTGGCACGTACTCGCTCAGCCACTCACGCGCTCACGCGCCGAGGCGCGCACGTGGTAATATTTCGGCATTTCACGCTCATTGAGGGAATATATTTTATTGACATTGGATTACCAACTGTTCTCTATTCCTAAATGACAAAGGGGAAATTTGTGGCGAGAAATACATTTTATTAATAACGTCTATTTAAATTCTACAGCTCTGAATTATCTCTCCGACTGTATGCTCTGGAGGACCCAACACATAATTATTCCTAAAAATCATGGGCAACGAGAGGATTCAAGCGCGCGGAGGTAAACCTTCAAGTTAATAAGTTTTATTGTGCTCAGATATTTTAGTAACACTATGAAACAGGTTGTACTGCAAAGCTTAGCTCCCTCGAAGGAATAATTTCCTATATTTAAGGTCTATACCACGGTACATTTAATACTGAACTAATTTCCCCGTGGCAGTTGATCAGGAACAATTTATTACATTTTTCCAATTGGTCTGTGAGCAGGGAGAATTCGTTATACCTTTGCGTTTGTCCACCGGTTGGGGCTGGTTTACCAAAAGCGTCGCTAAGCAGTCAGTTACATGGGTTCGCCATGAAGCAGACATTTCCTTTATTTTATACGGTGTGTTTGGATCCACCGAGCGATTGGGGAATGCAGTTTTGACACAAAATGCGTAAGCGATATTCTTCGGTTAACTACCAACGGACAATAGCGATAAGTTACAATACTACTCCAGAGCAGGCGTCAAAAGACAAATCCATGGCAGTAGGTTGGCCTAACATGTATAAGGTATAAATAAATATAATGCTTTGCTATGAATATGAATCAGTAGCACTGAAATAAAAGAAAAATACCATATATATTCCCTATAAAAAATAAAATCACAAGTCTGATATCTTGAAATTAATAAAATGTATAGTAAATATATAACGAAAATATATAAATTTACAATCTTGCACAAAAGTGGTTAACATGGGTATGACCTGGGACGTAACCTCGCCGTTTAAATTTTGCCAATGTCTGAAGGCCTTTTGATGTTACGTAATCTTGAATTATTCCGTTCCAGTTTATTATATGTAACATGTCCCTTTGGGGAAAAAACACTACATTTGCCAAGATTACAAAATAAGTAACCATTTATAGCAACGGTAGATTTCCACGCTAAATATTAAAAATGATGATTCCAATAAAAAATAAATCACGCAGGCAGGCCTAGATTTAATTCAAAAACGTCACGTTGGACCGGAAATGTAACTGACGTAACACATATACCCAGTGCAATATTTCTTGACAAGGTTACAATTCTGAAGCTTTCAATCTAGCTAGTCGCGTGAAATATAAAAGCCCGCAATACACAACGTAAAGCCCATTGTGTGGTAAGGAATATTAATTGTTGACATAAGTATTATTTTATTATAATCAAATTTAAGGGATTAATGCGACAGTTCATGACATTATCGCGACCAAACACCCGTAGGCCTATAGCGGCACGTCTTCTCGTTATCATAGCATTTCCGCCTGGAAAAAGGTTTATAGTTTCGTTACACTTTTCGTGCCACTGGCCAATACTTCGTCTTTATTCTAAAAGAGGAAAATATATAATACATGCTGTATAAAATAAAACTATGGATTTGGAATGGTAGACTACAAACGGTCGCGCAAAACAGTGGTGTTTGCATCTGTGACTCTTTGTGTCTCTGTCACAGTACACTAAATAATAAAACGAGCCATTTTACTGCATCAGTGTGGAAAGACAGATGTTTAGGAGCATTGACATCAACGAGACGAGTTATGTCCTACTTGGCCGACTGGGGAGCGAGAGTTCTCCGTGAGTGCTTGATGTTGGCAAGGACTTTGATTTGATCTGCCACTGATGTCGAAAGGCTAACCAGAGTTGTTGGGGCCGGCCTGGTGGTTTAATCATGCCCAGTAATGACAGTGGTTAGTTATACTATACCAGTATACTCATCATCAACGTCGTCATCATCATCGTCGTCTTCATTACCACTATCGTCATGGCGAAAGTATTAATTTTGAACGAAAGTCGTACGCGAAACAAACAAGAGCAAACTATTCTCAGAACTATACTGACGCAATGAACTGCTAGCGAATTACTAAAATCGCACCAACAGGTGAAGTAATGTTTTGATATTTTGTTAACACATAATTAAAATATTTGTAGCAGCCATTAAACGTAAGTAAATTCAGCTTGCCTAGAGGTGCGTTACGCTTGACGTCTTTTGTGATTTTCTGGGTGATATTCCGGTATTTCCACACAATTTACTCATTTTGATTTCACGTCATAAAGGCATGTCGAACTGGTTCCCAAAAGAACTTTTCATATAAGGACTCACATGAAGACAGCTTCACAATAAAACAGCACTCCATGCGATTCTGCTAAAGATTGAACTTGATTATCGGTTTAATTTTAATCTATTTAAAACAGATTATGCAGTTATGCATCCAAGGCAGGTACCTGAACGGCTTAAGTAGCCTAATAATCCTTAATGATGGTAATCTTAGTTCGAATTCATGCGCGCAACAAATTGCCTACACGTTCTAAAATTAATAAATTATGGGCGTTAAGGGCATAGCGAGATGTACTGGAGCGACAGTCGACTATTTAAAACGGACCATAAGTGATTCTGGGATCTCGCTTTGAGGCTCAGAGCGCGTGGTGCACTACTGGGCTCTGAACACCACCGAACACGTGACGATGCAAAGAATGAACGCGATTAACGCTGGTTGAATCTCACAAAAGCCTCGAAGGCAGCTTTATGCACGCACATGCGGTCTTTAGATCAAAACCTAAGCTCCTGAAAAGGTGAAGATATCTCACGCCACGGGTCACTCTCGTCCTCCGGTGGGACTGGGTTGGCACACATCCGGATGCACAGGGCGTACAGCAAATGAGTGAGATGTACTGAAGACTGGGCATCAGGTAGCCAAATAGGGAGGTGCTGGCACTGTCTCGGTATATATGTTCACGCAGTTGACAACCCCGCTCCGCTGCGAATCTATTAATCATACCCACAAAGAGTGCCAGAATCGCGGGGCTCTCTTCAGCTTTCAGTTTATACAGAACAGAATCATTTACATAAAGTCCTTAAGGCAAATAACTGTTGGGGGCTCTAATTTATATCTGATCGAAAATTAGCCGTCATTATGCGTTCCATTAGCAGCGTCTTTAATGTGCTTCTAAGCGCCATTTGTCAAGCAGCTAGTTATAATATCCTTCAAGTCTTTAAAGTTGAGAGCTCATTAAAGACTGTGTGCCCTGTTATTGATGCTATTTTATACAAAAAAAAAAACAGTATGGGACCAAGCATTAAAGGGCCTTTCTCCTCTTTTTCCAAATGCAAAATCATTCAGTGAAAACACGACGCTATTAAATTTCACACTGTGTAACAAGGCGAAAAATAATCTGTATACATCCTGAACCCAATCAAACGTTACGTTATCTTAGGTTTTGCAGTATCATAGGCGCCCGGTATAATAAAAACAACCAGAATTCTGAAATGCATGCACTGATTTCAATATTAGCGCTTTGTGCAGGAAGATTAAGAGAGAATAAGCGTAAAGCTTCAGTGGTAATTATGGTTCCACAAGGTGAACAACGGTGTGCGGGTAGTTCAAGACTGCGGTGGCTATAGCAAAAATTGAGAAGGAAATAAATAATTATCATGGGCCTACCTTTTTGTTTTTGTATTTTTTTTCAGCGGCTATAAATTGGTTCACCACAAAACTTTTAAGGCGTTAAAGATTTTTTCTTTTCAAGCCCGAAACAGCAAAAATAAGTATTGAAAAACGTAAGACAGCGTACAGTCCGTCATAGACCGCTTTATTACTGAAGAGGTCATAAGTTACTGATCATCATCTGTAGCCTATAATTAGGAAGCACGCGTTTAGCGCCAGTGGGTGGGAGTTATAATTTTATTATTGGTTAAAACCCAGTGTCCTTATTTTTTCTGCTGATTCCTTCGGGCTAAAGTAATAAAGAGAGTAATTAGAATGCTAAAGACAGATGTAAATAAAAGGAATGAGACAGTGGTGAAGGATGAGGCGCCTGGGTCAGACGCTCATCAAAAAGCCCAGTTGGTAGCAAATGACACGGTTGTCGGTGCCAGAGGCCTCGGGCTAAGGTACGACAAAGTACCGACGCAATTGGCTAAATTAGCCGGAAAGCGAATTTCCTGAGACAAAACACGGACGTAGGGGTATTAAACAGAAAACACAATATTAGAATTAAATATGATCTTCGGATGTTTTAGTTCATTGTTTTATTACATGGAAATGCATAATTACATGCAGTAGGCCTGTTCGAAGTTTTCGTTATTTTTTTTATTAGCCATTAAAAAAATAATCCAAAATACTACCCCCCTGCATGCCTACAAGGTTTTAAAAGTGAATGAAATGTATATAGATGATTGCTATTATTGCCATTGTTGTAAATGACGGGCCAAAAGATGTCACTGATATTTTTCAAATTATTATTCATTTAATTGAAAAGTAAAAACGGGAGTGATTCATCTATATATTATGATTTAGTGGGTCAATAGATATTGAAAATGAATAATTTCCCAGGTTTCGTTTACAGGTGTGAGAAAACACTTCGGTCATATTTGAGAAAAGGCCAGTGCAGTGTGTGTGTGTGTGTGTGTGTGTGTGTGGATTAGGTTTATATTACATTGTGGGAACCATATGTTCCCCACTATGGAATAAAAACCTGTTATTTTGACATTGTGGGGACCATTTTTCAGGTCCCCACAAAGATCTGTGAATGCAATCAAAAAATTAAAAATGGCAAAAATCTCGTATTTTGTTTAGTTACTTATGGATAAGATTAGGGCTGGGTAGGGGTGAAGGTCGTAATGTTGGGATTACAGTTTCCCCCATAGAAATGAATGGAGAGTCCCCACAAAGATATAATTACAAACCTGTGTGTGTGTATAAAATTAAATTGAAATATGATCCCAGTACATATTATTTTTTCATCCATCCATCTTCCAGGGCACAAGGCAGAAATGCCCCGGATGAAATGCAAGTCCATTGCAGGGAAGGACATAAAATTTTATTAATACCATTTTAATTGGCCAAATGAAGATGTTACAGCAGCACTTACCATCGACCAATAAACTTTTTATTCATACGTTAAAATGTTACTCAATTATTTACAAAATTCGACTTTTTCAATTATCGATTTGCATGCTGTTCATGCTTTTTTTCAGGAGGAAATATAAGAGAAAGGAACAAAAAAATGCAACTTAAGTCAGGGCAAAGGTTCTGGTTGGATCTCGCGGTTTTTGCAGGAGGGTAAATTTATCACGGAAACACAGTGCAGGTCACCCGAAAGCTAATCTTGCTTCTGGTGGTACGTATCACAAAGACCTTTCTCACCTGGTACCTCAAACAGTTGCCCTTTTGCTTACTGCCCTGTTGCCCCAGATACAGACGTGATGCGATCTCCTAATCGTTATCCACCTCGAGGAAACCCAGCGTCCACACGCTCGCATTTATCCCAGGCCGAGAGAGCTCTCAAAGTCTGCCGCCTTCCCCTTTGTTCCGCCACGTTAATTTCTGGTTGGCGGCATTAAAACTGCAGTCCCAGCGAAAGGGAAAAGGGGGCGCCATGGAGACTGTTCCGCTCAGGACGTTCAAATATACGGCAAGGTAAAACGCTCCTTTCCCTGACTCAAGTGTCTCTTTCAATACATTTATGGCAAAGGACCAAGGACCAAACACAACCCGGAATTAAATTATGGGCCATTAATATGCTGCAGGAGCAGATTTCCATAAATATATGACAGCAGAAAGAACAATGAAAAGAAATGCTGCTGACATTTCTGTTTAATTCAGGTTGTTAAATCGCAGACTGAGCAATCTCTGTGCGGCTTACGGTCCCTGACCTAAGCAACGCAGCCTATTCGAGCGGTTTTGGTGCACAGTCAAAATCTGGCAGGTTTTCTTTTAATTGCCGTTCCACGGTGTTGGGCATTTCAGGTCCAGAACCTATAAATCCAGACCAGGATTTTGTTTCTACCAAGCAGTGCAGTACTCTGTAACTGTGACTCTTTATGCGTCACTGTTTGGTAGAAACAAAATCTTGGACTGGATTTGTGGCTTCCGGACCTGAAATGCCCAACACCGCCTTTGCTACCCAAGCTTAAATAATAACCAAGAAAGCAAACAACCAAGGAGGAAAAAAATAGAAGCAAAATTTGACATCCCGTCAGTTTTTTTTAACTAGGGCCAGTCCTGGGTGTTTGGGCACCCTGGGGGTGAGATTCCCACCCCCCTAAAGCAGCAGAAAGCAAATTCTGTCAACTCATCTATAGTAAAGCCATTAGAGAAGCACAGAGTATCTGCTAAATATGAAAATATTAAAAAATAGTGTAAATGTCTGTAAAGCCACAGAAGCAGATGAGGCATTTTGTCTAAAATTTTTCCATTTACTATTTTGCACCCCCTAGGCGATCACCTATGTTATGGGCCGACTTTTAACCACTTGTCCCGGTTAAAGTCTACACTGTCAGAAAAAAGGTACAGCCCTGATGCAGTTTTATTCCCCAAGGTACAAACAACAGTAATGTACCCTGATGGTACAAAAATGTTCCTCAGAGTCCATTTCTGAACCTTAAATGGTACATTTGCCTACAGCTATAGGGTATAATTGGCAGACCTTTGTGGGTGCAGCCCCAGTGACAAGAAATTGTATCCTCAAAGGTACAAATTGGTACTTTTTTGTTAGAGCGCACAGCTTATCCTATGTAGCACACAGTACAACAGTGTTTTCCAACCCAGTCCTTGGGGAATCCCGGACAGTCCACATTTTTGCTACCTCTTAGCTCCCAGTGCACTTGTACCAGGTATTCGCTGTTTCTGATTGGCTGGGAGCTGGGAGGGAGCAAAAACGTGGACTGGATCGGGGAACACTGTGGTACAAAGTAGGAGACACCCTGGACAGGGAATCAGTCCGCATACATGCACACATTCACTAAGAGACATCTATAGATGCCGGTTAACCTAATGGCCTGTCTTTGGAAGATAGAGGGAGCAAGTGGGGAATACAATGAGGCCATGCGCACACACACAGCATAGGTAGGGTATGAACCCACAATCCAGGAAGTAGTGCTGCCCACAGACCCAACCCCCCCCCCAACAATCAAAGACAAATTTATGGTCATTGTGAACATGCACAAGAAAATGATTTAGCGGACGCACATAGTGCAAGAATCACAAACAGGAATAGTGTTAAAAAGACAGGAGAAGAAAATAAATGACATTTAAAAAAATACAAGAATTACTTGAAATAGGACATTCTTGTTTTTAAGACATACTTTTTTAAGAAATATATTCTGCATCTAGTAGAATACACTACTTAGAGGTTAATCGCTTTGGTGCAAAACATACATGGATAGCAAATGAGAACATGCTCTCTTCAGTTATATGAGTGGCCTAATTGGTCATAATCCAAGTCTATTAAGCTATGTTTTGTCCTCGGCAACATTTAAAGACCCGTAAACCAGATAGAAGAGGAAGGTGACAGGCAAGCTGTCAGGGGCCGTGTTAGATGGACTCGGGCATCTCAATTCCCCCTACGCCCCCCCCCCCCCAGTATTTGGTCCTTATGAGAGTCTCTGCGAAAACAAAATTAAAAATCACACGTTCTGATGAAAGGGATGTTTGGAAGAGAAAAGGTTAGCGGCATGTGATGTGTTAACTTCCGGGTACTGCAGGAATCGGTACTTACATCGCTGACATATCGACTTGTACTCTCATGAAGTTATACAAAGATAAACAATTGCAATAATAGCAACATAATTACATTGTGATTATACTGTATATTGAGGAAATCATATCCTATAAGTGAGAAAATATATACATTGATACACACTGAACGTGAAATCGGACAGTATGAAACTTCAAAAAAGGAAATGTTTAATTCACAATTATAAGTGTATACTGATATATGCACACATAGGTAGAAATGGGCAGATAACAATGTATCTTATATAAAACAGTAAGTTCATTAAAAGGTAAAAGGAGGCCTTCGGCTCTGTATCGGCTGCTCCGGCCTGACTAGCAGTGATATGGTGAGCTGAGGGCTTTTCATCCATTCAGGTTGATGCTGTGCTGCAGCAGGCCTTTTGGACGAGTGCCGAGCAATCCAACCAAGATGGCTTCATCAGAGCTTTTGGCCCGAACCAACAGGGTCCCGTCCTGTTTGTCATGCAGGTTGCCGTGGGAATTTAAGGACGGGCTGGGGCGGGCTGCATGCGGGTGAGCTCTGTCCGAGAGAACGTTCCCGTTAAAGTGATGAATCCCCTCAGGACAAAGCGAAAAAAAGTGATTGAATCGTCCAAGAACACTTACAGCGGCCCATAACTCATGTTCCCTCATCAGAAGCGAGTGGAGGGGGGACGCATAAGATTGATGTTTGTAACATTGCTCACAAAAACATAAAATGTGCCCTTTATGTCACGTAACGATCTCAGCTTTGGTTCGCCTCGCCTCTCTCCCGAACCCACTAACCAACTAACCTTGCCGGAAAGGTTACCAGTAACCGGAGTGTTAGCCTAGGAGCCCGCAGTGTAAGGTTACAGAAGACATATTACACAGGTAACAACGCGGAGCGTGATTAAATCAAAAATGCCATATCTGTAGCTAGGGTTGCTAGTCAAAATCAATAAGCTTTGGCTGACGTTATGTTGTGGTACAAACATACTGAAAAACAAAATGGCAATCAACAATAAAAAGTAATACCGCCTAAGGTTTCATATTGATTTAACTTCCGACTTCATCTGCGGTGCTTCAGTAAGATTGTCTGAAATAACACAAGAAGCCTCGTCATTTGCCAGAATACTGCTTTAAATCCACTTAAATCCATCCAGGACTCATATCCAGTTCAGCACTTGACTATATTGAATAGACTGAACTGCTCAGGCTCCCGATAAGCTGAAAATATGAATGCATTGCACAGCCCTAAAAGCCTGAGTGCGGATATTAACTGGTTCATCGCCATACATCTCCTGCACAAACACCGGACACAAAAACACTTCCAACAAAAATACTTCCTCAGCAGAAACATGCCAGTAGACTCATTGAATTGCACGGCGCAGTTGAAGGCTACAGAAATTACTTCTGAAGTGTCTTTGCTGAAGTTGAGTACAATCATATTTAATTCAGTCGGCCGGTGCAGGTTGCGGTGATGCAATAAAGATGCGATCTATGCAGTCAGAAATAGGACCCGAAATGCGACTTTTGGATTTCAAAGGGCCGCACTGCCTGGCGCCCAGCTTTTGGTGGTACACAGAGAACTGGAGACAGAGTGATGTTCCTGCGATCTAGGGTGACACCAACCAAGCTTTGGTCATAAAGGGTGGGGGCTGTAGGAGCAAAGACACGGCCTAGTGAATTAGCATTGTTCCGACCATGTGACACCCTAAGGTCATCATTCACACGCTACGCAGCGCAGCATTGCCAAAAGAGAGCCGGCCACTGTGTCTGATTTGATTAACCGATCGTCAAAATGCGAAGCCCCTGCCCTTTTGCCCAGCTCCCACAAAACCCCGTCTTTGGGAAACATGCCTCGACCATCAGAATCTCCCTTTATGTCGCAGCAGACCCGACTTCCACACCGTTCCGCTCTTAGAAAGTCCTCCGTGCACCGAAGACGAGTGGAATAACAAGCGGCCAGTGCAGCTCCTGGAGCAAGCGTTACGCGCAATCCCGCCAATCCCGCCGATCCGGCTTGTAATAGAGCACTGTGGGATTTCATCCCCGTTTTTTATCTGCTCGCTCTTTAATTATTTGTATCACCTGGACGTGCGCCAGATCCAATTACAAGCCGTTTTAACACACAGAACGGGGCGGTTTTGAGGGTCGCGTCTCGAAATATTTGGATCGCGGCCTAAAATAAGCAGGACATCTAGACAACGAGGGAGGTGTTTGGGTCTAATGACCCGTATGGCAAAAACAGCTGTGAACATGGAGCAACAGGCCCGATGTTGGACGGATCACTCGGTACAGTACACAAACCCAAACTGCCTCAGAATTACTTCATTGTAGTCCTACGCTTTCTAAAATATTCTTTTCTACGGGGTTGGGTGTCGGGCAACCATGCTATAGGGTTTAGACTCAATAACAGGAAAATAGATGTAATATCTTGTCATGTGAACTACAACTTCTAAGCATGTGTTTATATGTAAGTTCAGTGAGAGCTAATGAATTGTTGGACCCACAAAGCCCATTAGGTGAAAGCCAAGGAAAAGCTGTGAGGTAACAGATGGATTTGTGGCTCAGCAATTGAAGCCCCACAGGCTTTGTACCCACCCCCACCCTGTAGGCCCATGTGTTGGTCCCTGGCACATGCAGAGGTGTGTGTGGGGGGGGGGGGACTGGCCTCCACTCTGCGGCCGACTGGCTAATCATGCAAGAAAGACCAGGAGGGAGAGATCGGGAAGGCAGGGATGCAATCGGCACAGCGGCGGGTGGGAAGGGAAAGGGAATAGATCCATCCATCTTTTGTCAGCGACGCTGTCAGGGCGCCCCATGTGACCACTGGTGTCAGGGCAGCCTGATGCCGTCCCAGCCGCTGTTACGTAACACGCCGGTGCTGTGACTCCGTGTGAGTAGCGTGCGCGTAAATCGGCCCGTGACTGCCAGAGTAAGCGTGAATTTTGCGGGTTCCACAACAGAAATATAAAAACTTGAAACTGAAACATAAATAAGCTTGAGGCAACTTTGCATGCATTAAAAAGTTTTAATTGGCAGGGGTGGGGGGGGGGTAGGTTTAGAGATCCTTAACTGCATTTATATCAATATACCAAACACTTGTATGATGAGGACGAAGTGTATTCTGACGTCATCAAGACACAATTACATAAAATTATACCCATAATACCTAAAAACGTGTTACAGTAGAAAGCTAAGGAAAACCTAAATATTTCCACAGGAAGTTATTAAACTATATTGCAACTTGTTAGCCTGGTTGCCGTGCCAAACGGCATTTCTAATGCGAAAACGTCTTAGAATGCGGCAGGCCCGCTCTACGTCAGCTCCGAGAGCGGCGGAAAGCGACACCATGCGTGGTAAACAACAGAGCGATCCGTCCCCCATCTGTTCATATGTCCCACTTGTTTAGATGTATTTTGCCATTTCTTTTAAACATTGCCAAATAACTGCCTAAGGACATCTAACCCGGAGAACAGAACTCATTTTGAGAAGTGCAAAGACACAAACTAGGCTTTGAAATCCTTGCTGCGGGTAAAAAAAAAACCCCATTTGACCAAATTAAAGGGACAAACTACGATTTTTAAACAGACGCCTGTTTTGTATTACCGCAAATCACGTTCTATGTATAGCAATGATAAAATGACAAATATATTTGTTAGATTATATATGTACTATGACAACACAAGTGAATACTAATTTATTTAGAGTTATAAGAGTGTATGGTCAAGGTGCTTAGATGTATGACGGAGTACTGGTTCACATCCGGGTTTCCTATTCAGTCAATAAGACTAATTAAGCTGTATTAAGGTGAACGCAGTCATTGTATGGCATCGTCAATGGAGTAAATTAGCAACAGAATGACACCTG
This sequence comes from Brienomyrus brachyistius, assembly GCF_023856365.1. Taxonomy (NCBI): domain Eukaryota; kingdom Metazoa; phylum Chordata; class Actinopteri; order Osteoglossiformes; family Mormyridae; genus Brienomyrus; species Brienomyrus brachyistius. Next base: position 222,988 of record NW_026042432.1, on the reverse strand, counting down.
AAAGATTTAAATACTGAGTAAGTTCATATATAACAATTTCAAGAATTCAATTAAGAACGAGAAGCTGTCCTTGTCCCCCTAAGATCGCCCATGACATTTTTATCATACCGAACCCATCCCGAAGACTCCGGGCGTTAGAATCCTTCATTTAAATTGCAATAATTTCATAATGATTTCAAATACTTCAATGTCGCCCTACCAACCAACACAGAACACCTGCACGTTATAATACTGTACATATTTCCATGTCATGGCACGAATGCATTCAGCGGCTGCCATTTAAAACCGCCAAATTGCCCAGTAACGCCAAGCCTGGCTGTGGTTGGCACATCGGACACACCCGGTGACCTAACAGCTGTTTTCATTTACTTAATTACTGTCACATTCTACAAAGGGCTTTTAATCCCATTTAAATACCACTTTTTATTGAATTATCCTATATATGCATATACATCTTCAAAGGTCCTTCATCAAGCCCGGTCCCAAATGTAATTAAGATTTTTTTCAGGATATAAACAAACAAGCAGAGCAGCCGGAATAAGGGGAGGGGGCGCAGCGCAAACGTAGGTATCTGCATTCATAATCGGGGTTTAAATAAGCTCCGTGGATTTGAGCAGGGGGGGTCATTGCGGCTTTTATTCCTCTGGGTGGGATTCTCGGGGATGCTTTATCCCCTATCCCCACGCACGGACGCACACGACTCTAGCCGATTCACGTGTAGCGGCGCGCCTTCCTTTATACCGTGCAGCCCCCCCATTTACTTTATCACGGCAGCGGTGTAATATGCATAATTTAAACAACGGGGGAATGTGTCTGGGCCGCCAACCACCTGCTGGCTTTTATTAGCTAATTAATGGTGATTTATCGGAGTTGCTAATTTGAGTGGCGCAGATTGCCTTCAGGAATTTCTGAACGCCGTAAGAATCCTGATGGTAATTATGCTTATTTGATGGGCATTCTGCTAAAACAAGAAGTTCCGTCTTTGGTGGCCGAGAGCAAAAAAATAGTAATAGTGATGACCTTGTGTTTTTTTGTATAAGTACCTGTTGTTGTTTCTTTAAATATACGTGTGTGTGTGTGTGTGTGGAAAAGGAAAGGAAAGAGAACCTGTGGCTGCGATTATGAGCTCGATACTTCTCCGATGACTTCCGTGTTAATGTTCGAGGTTCCAGGAAATTCAAATGACAGTCCAGCATTGCCTGTTCTCATCTATGAGCAACTGCCGTTGACAGATATGCAGCCAGATCCTCCCCCGAACGGTTGCTCGAGTAACCATATTAAAGATTAAACATACACCGAGACAAGCCGGTGTTAACTATGATATTGCCACTTTCACGTCATGCTTTACGTTTGCCATCTAAGATCAGCGTGGAGTTCTGAGGACTGTTAAAGACATTTTGAATTTTTACATGGAATATTTGCATCAGCAAATAAATCCAAGTGCTTTCAAGTTAAAAATCTGCGACATGCATCTGTTAATCTTTCTTCCATGAGCTCTTATGTAGTACAAGGTTCCATTGAGCCTAGATCTTAACCCAGAAAACCTAGAGCACAAAGCTGGGGACGTTCTGGATGACATGCATGCCAATAATCAGATTAATAATCAATAATCATCTTTTTCCTTCCTGCGGTGTTTCAAAACTGGGGACCCACAGATGGTCCATGTTTTTGCTCCCTCCCAGCTAAAAATGTGGACTGTCTGAAGGTTCCTGAGGACTGGATGAGGAAACACTACCTTACTGCATACCCTGTCCAAGGTCACAGGGGGGCTTGGAGCCTATTGAAGACAGCTTAGGACGCAAGGCTGGGGTCCGGCCTGGATGGGATACCAGCCCATTACAGGGTATGTGTACTTTAACTTAAAGACGACTATTATCCAAACTGAATGTCTTTGGACTGTGCGAAGTAACCCACCCAACCCTGGGTGAACATGCGAAACACACAAAAAAATGTTCTTAGGGCACAATGAAATATGATTGGTTCAAAGAGATACCCAGTAAGATTGCAGAGGGGCTGCATCCAAGCAACTAGAGGAGGCGACACCAACCAATCAGATGTTGCCATTGTGCCCATCTATATTGATATTGTGTTGAGTTTCTTCAAAATAATACAGCATTAAAAAGGTAGAGCTTAAGAAATATTTGTGTTGCCGTTTTCATAAAATTAGCGTTAACATCAACTTAAGATGCTGTTAATGAAACAATCAGCGGTCCGGTTGATATCTTTTACAGCACTGTGTTTTGTGGCATTCCACTGCTGTGCATCTTCAGGTCGGCAATCAGTCTTAAAGTAATAATTTGACACACGTGCACTTTATCTTTATTTCGGTTCATTTGTTTTCCCCGAGAGAGAGCAATGTTGCGAGATACACTGATGAGACACAGAACTCTCACACTGCGTGCATATGCTGTTCAAACAACACAGCCGTATCCCCGGGCTACCTCTGCGAGCAGCTTTGTTGTCTCTGAAAGCTGACATAAAATCTGTAGAGATGCGTTTGCAAAGATCTTCCCCCACAAGTTTACAAGATACATCCCTTTAAGTGCCAGAGACCTGGCCCTGACAGTGAGAGCTGCCCTGTAGGGTCTGCCCGTCTCCAATCTGTCCCCATGCGCCTCGCTTACAAAGAAGCCCAAATCTGCCACATATTGAACGCTAAATCACAGGTCCTCTGGCTGAGGCGGTATTGCATGAGAGGTTATGTAGAGGCGTGGCGTTGTGGTCTTCGCCATCACAGGCTCAAGACAGGCCTCAGTCAGTATGCTAATGAAATTTCTAATGCTTTACAGGTAGCTGGCTGTACTTTGCATATTAAAGTCAACGCTCTGGGAACTGCTGTCTGGCCATTAGCACAGAGCCAGTGAAGCTCAGTGCCGGTATAGCACAATGTTGGTGAAGTGCAGTACCAGTCTGAAGCGCAGTGCCGGTGAAGCACAGCTTCACTTGCTAGGCATCAGACTAGATCTTGATCCAAGGACATACTGGTAAGGAGTAAACAGCTAGTTACACATCTGTCCACCATTTCATCTACTTATTTGATAAAGACGCGATGTCGAAGATGTAGACAAAGCACGACAACACAAACTTACATGGCAAAAAAAAAGGCGAAACAATGCCCGCATGGTTAAAAAAAAGTTTTTAAATAGAATTCAAAAATAAAAACCTGTTATGCTACTACCTGTAATAAAACTCTCGCTGGGTTTAAGGGTTCAGGGATATTAGTAATAAGCTAATGTAAACCCGTTCATCAAAGTAATGCCCATAATGTAGCCGGGACAGCAATACAATGGGAGGTCGCCGAGTTTACAACGCGGAACCGTAATGGCTAAATGTCTTTTACCTCTGGGAGAACAGCCAACGCTAAAACTCGAGGGGTTCTTCTATCTGTCCCTGGCAGTAGCAGCTTCCAGGGAAAGGGTAAAAAAAATGAGATAGTGAGAAGAAGAAGGTGTGATAGCCCCATTTAAGCAAGAGCGACTCGGTCATGGGGAGGGTAATATAAGGACCATTGTGCCCGTGAAGGCGGTTATCATTCTGCTGCTCCTGTCTCGAAATGCTCTGGGGATTCCTGAAACGAATAGGAGCAATAAGTTCACTTTGCAGGTTTAATGCAGTAATCCTTTATTGCGAGCGCCGCGCATTACCTTGCACTGAGTTTTATGCAAAATGGTTTGAAGCCTTGATTTTTTTTTTAATGATGGCTCTAATTTGTTAGCCGGCTTTAAATTATTAATCTCTTTTATATTCGAGTAGTTATTACATGTCATAACTGTATATCTATGGGGTGATATTTAATGGCATGTACCGGACCTTAGGAAAAGCGTGGGTATAAAACAATATTAAAATGGATAATTAGGTAAATATTTGCACAGGCACTTTTGCAGGGCACACTTTGCGAGGGCCCGGGAGCAGCAGGAGGGGTCCTCACACTAATGGCGACAGTAATGTTTTTAAAACCGTAAATGAACTGCTTGATAAAATCAGTACGCGTTTCTCCTACCTGAAGTGCCGGTGGCAGGAAATGGATGCCTGTTCTCCGTGCCATTTTGGTACCATGCAGGCATGACAAGTTTCATAATTAAGACCGCTATTATACTATTATATATATATATATATATAAGGGAACAACACAGAGACATTGATTTAAAACGAAGAAATTGTATATTATTTTTTCCAGATGGTAAATAAAAAAAAAAACAATAAGTAGCCTCTTCTGTGCCATGACAGTGGGTTAGTCCCCTTCATAACGTGTCATGGTGAATGATTGACAGATTGGGATAAGGAAACTGGAGGGGCAAAAAAACAGTACACATTCTTGTAAACTGGAGTCTTCTTTGGGAATATATGACACGTCCGCCCCTCCCCAGAATAACAATGCCACAGCAGTCCCTCGCAGACACTTCCCGGAAGGAGAAGACGGTGCGTACGTGAGGAACAGGTGGACACGTGGAGCAGAAGGGGGGAGGCTGAACCCTCAGCCAGACTCTGGAGTCGTTCCACATCAGCAAACCATCTGGCCTCTGCACGGACGTACACTGGCCACCCCACCCCCAAAATCACTATCTATTTCTGCATCCAATAAAAAGTGCCGCGCCTTCTGTTTTCTTTTACAGACCTTTGGTGGGGGGTAAATAGAGCAGTGGGTAGCTTGATGGTTAAGTGCCCGGACTTACAACATGTCCTACTGTTGTACCCTAAACTCCTGAGCCTAGCTTGAGCAGGTTCAGTGATTTATATCTTGAACATCTTTTACTTTGGCAGGGCAAAATGCACGGGCACTTATATGAAAGCACAGACAAACAAATACCTTGTGCATAAGAACTTTTGTTAAAGGTGTAACTCATTTTTAAAGTTTACCAAACAAATAATGATTGAGAATTTGTGTAATTGTCTTTCATACCAAAATGTGTTGGCATGTCTTTGGCATTAAGTGCAGTGATTTACAGCTTAGCCGTGTCTGTGTTGCGTGTTAAAATAGAGCATGTGCTATCCCCCCCCCCCCCCCCATGTCTGTCTCCTAGTACAACTCGAAATTCAATTAGTGATCTCCTGGCAGGCGGCCCGGCCGCCCGGAAGTGGGCGTGGTTATAACGATCAGTGTCATGTGCTCAGGCGAGCGTGTGGCGACTGCCTCTTAATGGCCTGGTGAAAATGGGTGGGAATGGCCCATAATTAGAGAACAATCACGGCATTACCCACACCCCCAGCCATTCCCCTCCCTCCCGGCCACCCTCCTCTCTCCAGCAGCCCTCGGCTATGGTCACCAGCTGGTGGACAGCCCCGTGTTTACAAATCACAGCTGACGGTGCCTCACTCCTCCTCACAGAAAATAAAGACAGCGGTGGAAAGCAAAGACTCCAGGTATCGGGCTGTCAGCTCCTTTTCGTCTGCGGTGTTTCATCGACGATGTGGAAGCCGGCGTGCAGGGAAGCGCCTGGGATCTGAGAGCTGAGATTCGGGGCCAAGTTTTCCCGAGTGCTGCACCACCCAAAGTAAATCTTAACTCTTTCGTTTCAGATTCATTCTGTTTGGTTTTAATTGGTAGATATCGGTCCTATTAGATGCTGTGCATCCCAAACTGTGAGTCTCAAACGCATTTAGTACACACAGGCAGAAAAAATTATGTTCATGAAGCAGAATTGATATTGGTATGAAAAAACTAATGTTTCTGCCTCAAAAGACAGAAGTCGGGGATCACGGGAGTCCTGAACCTTAAGACATTCAGCTGGTGAGTTAAACATGAGAAAGGTGATCAATCACTTAACAGACTGATTAGGTAAGACTGATTTTACAGTGCTGGATTAAGGTCCTGTAATCCTTACGCTCCAAGGCATCTAAAACCATAAAACAAAAGAAAATTATCATTCTGAAACTTTTTTTGGCAGATACTGCTACATTGTCTACTATCGTTATTACAATGGAAAGTTTCAACAGGGGTATAACAGAGATTTGTGTGTTCAAATAACTGAGAGAATTTGTAACCAAGCCTGGTAATAAAGTGGAGTATTACAAGTCCAATGACTCAGCCTTTCTTATAATTACTCTAAGCATTATTTTGGGGCGCCTGTTCATTAAATCACACGTCTAGAATACGTGAGATAACTCCCTCCCACCTGATCATACCCTGCTTGTCCTCCTTCCATACTGGGGCCTCCCCATGTGTCCACATGCCCACCTCCCAATCTGGCACTGCACTGCCCTCCTCACCAGTTCTCCAGCATGCCAACTCGGTACCCAGCGTAAATTTGGTTTTAACATTGTTCTGGATCAAATCAGCCTCGAAACCCGGCACAGAGTATTGGTAAGGACATGTCGCTACTGTCCATACTAAAATCGACGCCCTCACCTGACAATAAGGACTACCAAAAAGACCCATATCTTTTGTCGTGCTGACCCCTGACACTAGGGGGGGCAAAAGCCAGCATAGAGGGAGAATCGAGGTCGGAGCATGCTGGGATGGAGACACTTGCCTCACGGCCCAGTGTTTACACTGAGTGGCGGTAGTGGGGGCGTCACGTAAGGGGGTGTGTTTCTGATGCGGAAGCCCGTTGGTAATTCGAGGACGGCGGAGCAGGCAGCGAGAGGCAGCCCAGCTAACCAAAACAGAAGTGTCACCTTCCCCGTCTGGGGAATTCTCCCCGGCGCGGGAAAACAAAGAGGGGGGGGGGGTTGGAGGACGTGGAAATTCTGCGTCAGGTCCCCGTGTTTGTATAACGTTGTGTCAACAATGGAGCGTGAGCGCATGAAGATTATGGGTCTCCTCTGCCGTCACTCCATAATGTGTTTGTATGAATCTATAAAGCAGGACAGCGAGATGGAAGCAGTATTAAGTTCTGTTAGAATATCTCATCAAAGGATGGTGAAAGGTCAGACCTTTTCTGCACTGGTCTCTCCTCCAGTTTACTTTTCATTACTGGAATGCAAACGAAAAACAGGTCGTTAGCGTTTTTTATCGGGAGGGGGGTATCCTAGTAGTGTGGAGTAATGGATGTTTATGTTATCGTTCTGCTTACAAAAAATACAGGACTAAATAAATAAGATTTCAGGGAGCTTGAGGATATTTTTCTTTTTTTTTTTCCTTTGTTAAATTTTAATTGCGTTATGTCCCTGATTATTTTAGAGCAGAATTAATAACATCAAGAAGGAACGCGACTGTCGACGTTGGCAGACATAGTCAGCTGACCACTACAACTGCCATGTGATGAAGGACATTGAAAATCATGGTGGGGGGGGCTGGTGCCGCTTGTCCATTGACCTTAGGGTCCCCTGTGTTGTTATTGGGGGGGGGGCCTTTTAGACCCGAAATCAGAACGAAAATGGAGCCTCGTGGCCAGGATGGTGCAGATGATTCCTATGTCAAGGAGTTTCCAATTTCCACTGAGTACTGGGGGGCTGGGGGGGGGGGCATGGTGGTTAACACCTCCTATTCCTGACAACTGTCCAATTATGTATATCACACTTGGCCTACTGTTTGCACTAGAAGTAATCAATAACGGATGTGGTTGACTGAACATAGATTTTGGCAGAACCAATGCATGAAAACTTAATCATCTGCTCAGAGTGGAAAAATCAAATAGAGCAGGTATGAGGCGGCAAGGCGGGGGCCTTATGATTGTGACCACCAGCTTTTTTACCCCCCCCCCCCCCGCCCCCTTCCTGGCCCGACAAATGAAATTGGTGGCAGGTGGGGGGATATAAAAAAATCCACCTCAGTTTCATGAATTAATGTAAACACAACCCATGCAATTATTTTTCGGTGGTCATTTTTTTTTGGTGGGGGGTGAGAGAGTTGGGGGGGGGGGGGTGGGCACCACAGGTCCAATTTGATGAAAATGCTCCGGTTACTGGGGCGTTTAATTGTATATATACAGCGAACTTAAAAGTGTGAAGGACAGGATGGGGACGGGGGGGGGGGGGTCGGGGGGGGGTTGGGAGGGGGCAGACACGAGGGCGCCATCCGACAAGTGGAAAATTTCATTCAGCTTAAACATAGCATTTCTGTTTATTGATCCATTGCAGGGAGGGCCGGGGACAGGCAGGATAAGGGGATGGCGTCCCCACTCATTTTATGGCGGGGGGGGGCAGGGGTGTGCACTGCTCTGGACAGGGGGGTAGCTAGATATTCTGGGCCCCCCCTTATATTATATAATTTTACCTATTCAAGGGCCCCAGTAAAGGTACCCACGCCCCCTCCAACACCCCCCTGCTCTGTATTCCGCTATAGGTCTGACCCAAAAACTTGAGTACTGTACTGGATGCTGACATCAAAAACACCAATCCTGAGTTTAAGCATCGCAGTAACATTCATCAACTCAAGGGGTCAAGTAGAGCAAACCCTGAACAATACTTCTTACCCATCCTACTTACAATGAAACCATCCATTATTTGTGCTAGTACATTGGAATTCTACCCCTCACCTACCCCCATTGTGCTCTCCATGAGACACACATGCAGGTGAAAGCTAACTTGGGGGGTGGGGGCAGCACACAGCATCCCTAGAGCTGGGGGTTAAGGGTCATATCAATACACCCATGGCCATTGTATTGAGACTCAAACCAACAACCTTCTGATTCCAGGCCCAGAGACTTAGCCCACTGAGTTGCTTGCCAACCTGTTTGCATGTAGTACTTATGTACATGTACTCGCTGATAAGTAGCTATTTCACTAAACTCTACGTATCTCGGCTATTTTTTAATTTTTTTTTGCGAACGTCCCGTTTCACGTAAGTCGGCATTACGCAAGTTTAGTGCCACCCGCATCTAGCAGTAAAAACAGCACCCTGCTCTTGCGGGTCACAACTTTAAAAGACAGCCTCCAAAATACGGAGGGAATTAAATTACGGGCGGGACAGACAGATCAAACTCTCACTGCGCGTGAGCCACAGCCCACTACTGGTAGTCATCATGCGCTACCGAAGTAGGCCCTAACGAAAAACCTGCATGCCAAGGTGCTCTGCTCGCTCGTAATGGCCTCTTTATCCGTCACTTTGCACAATTAATTTATTACACTAAAGGCGATAAAATCTGTAGGGAAGGCTGTTTATAATCAGCCTCTGCCATGGTGAGACCCTCTTCATCCTTCTCTTCCAGAAGCCATCCCTAAGCGAGTCCTCATCATAGAGGCACCAGGAAACATGCCTTCAGTTTAACGGCACGTTTTATAAAATGCTTTATTACCGTAGTAACCCGGCATCCATATATGCATGTATAGAAGCATCCAGTATCCAGTGGCAGGAATAGAAAGTAGCACCATTAGAATTTCGTGGACATATTTATATCAGGTATAAACATTAAAACGGTTATTGCGCCTGGAGAGGGGAGGGAAGTGTGACCGCAGGCTGAATACGGCCTTGAACGGAGCGTTCGGGGTAAATATGCCGGCACATTCCTCACACCTTCTTTGAGGCAGTGGAAAAAGATTAAAGGCTGGTTTTGGGCACAATGCCCACCTACGGAGAGATCGGTGAATCGTGCCCCCGTTCATTCTAATTGTGCCTCATCTTCTGCGCCGTATCAATGAAATGTTTCGGAGTAACGGAACGGAGACATAGCAGAAGCTGCAGCATTCCCGTTATCAAAGCCGTTAAATTATTGACGGCAGTTCACCTCGGGCTGAGCCGCGAGAAAGAACCGGAAAAAGCATCCCGGGCATTTGTGGGATGGCGATCCGTGGACGCGGGCGGCTCTGTCAGGCATGCAGGCAACGAACGGCAGTATCCGTTATTCCCCATGACATGCCGATGCGGCCTGGCGTGCCGTCGGCGAGGAGATAATGTCCCAAGATGCCCCTCTCCCCAGCCCGATGCCCCTCTCGCTGGCATTAATCAAAAATCTGCTCGCAAATGGTTTGTGACAGAGAGCGCGGTAATGGGCCGCGGCTGGGGCCCCGCGCTGGTGCGGCCGCTAATGCGGCCCCATCTCGCCGAGCTTTAATGCGACAGCGGCGCGCTCCGAGCACTTAGCGGCCCTCGCCTCATGCAATGCGCAGAAAGCTTTTTGATAGTATGCAAATATGGGGGGAGGGAGACGGGGATGGGCGAGGGGGACGCCACGCCAGACGATTTACGGTGGCAGGAGTTGCGCCGCCTCCCACCAATGAGGACGTCCGCGCCGACTGTAAATTAATACGGCGGATTGTCCACTTCTCCATAAGCAAATGCGTTTGGTTTTATTATGGAGTGAATTCAGCCGATGGGGCACGGCCGGTTGGGGCCCCGGGGGACCAGAATGCGGGCGTCACATGGACGTGGCGCAGGAAGGTGGCGCACATGCGCAGGAAAAGGCTCGCATGCAGGTAATCATGAACGTGCTCAATTATGCGCTTATATAATAAATAACTTATAATAAGGCGGTTCCGCTTAAATGCAGCTTGCGATCTATTCATGTGCTGGGAAACACACACCCTCATTCACACACACAGTTCTCGTACTGCACTTATGACACACACACCGTGACCATTCTGTTTCCAGTGCTGTGGGCCTGGGGGATTTGTGTCACGGCGCGTAGGCCTCAACTCCTGTCTGATTTCTCATTTCACACCAGCTGGATTTTTATTTTTAATGGAGAATACTAGAGAGGGTTATGAAACACACAGACACACACACACATATCCTTGGAGAGGCAAGGAAGCATGCTTCATCCATCTGCTTGCATCGAACTCAGTACCTGTCTCCTGGGAATTAAAATAAGAGTGTGTACATTTATTTCATTCTATTTCATTCATCCATTTTACTTATATTTTTGTTTGCATTTCAGCAGGCGCATGGCACATGAGAAAACGTACCCGCGCTGGATGGGCCGGGTAAACAGCCGTGTTTGTCGCTCTGGTTATTTTATGCCGTGTAGTTTAGCTGGGCTGCTGCGCTCCCTTTGGTGGGAAACTTGTTGCAGGCTGTTCGCAGACAGGGACAGGTGCTGCGGCGGCGCGGCCGTGTAAAGACGCCGTTTCCTGTCATCGCCATACGTGGGCGCAAAGCCGCATTCATATTTAATCTAAGGAGGAGGGGAAGAAAAGGCGCTTAGGACAAACAGATAAACAGTCATGTATTAATAATGCACTGTAGTGACACTGACCTTATTTTGCCCCTTTCAACCTGCGCCGGTATTTCAGACACTCCGGGCGGCTCTCCCGCCGCCCTCGGTGCTTTTAATCACTGCGGTTCAAAGGAGCAAGACAAAAGCGCTTCGTGTCTCGCAGGGATTATGTCATTTTATAGGATAATCTGTAAACATTGCCAGGAACGTGTCGAAAATATTTTATTTATATTGCCACAGACTATTTACGTCGATATTTTAGTATGGTATTGATAAGGCTGGTGTTACACGTGTCTCGGTGTCAACCCCTCCCCCCTGTCATTAAAATATAATTAAAAAAATATTACAATGAAACTATAAAACGATAGGGTTCATGTACAAGCATGCTAAAAACCAACAGGTACACATGAACTGCATTATTATTATTATTATTATTATTATTATTATTATTATTAGGGCATACTGTTGGAACAAAAATATTCCGGAGCCACGATTCCAAGCGAGAGATGATGACAAATCTTGTAACTACGCCGTCAAAGACTCGCTCTCCCCCCTTTGACAAGCGCAATCAGTCAGGAAAATATGATAATGCAAGTTTTGTAACGTATTACGGGGAAGATGGAAAAACGTAGCGGCTTATTTGCTGATTAGTTCTGCTTAATAATACAACAAGCGGCAACACAAGGAAGCCAGTTGCATGGAGATATGTAAAACGCCGAATTCTTTGAATAGATTATTATTATCTGCATTTTAATTAGTGTATTATAATTATGAAGACAGCATCAAAATGAGCTCTCTTCCTACACAGCATGTGTTTACGATGTTAATAAATAAAGGCAAACCGAAGGCTTTGAAGGCCGTGACAGTCAAGTGGGAAACACTGGCTGGTTATTATTATTGTGTATTTAATGCATGTTAAGTAATAAACTTAAGATCAGCCTTCACGTCGGGATTATTTCACTGGTCCAGACGCAAAGTGATGTTCATGCCTTTATACCACGAAATCTTGGAAGCATGGTGGGGTGGGGGGGGGCTGTGATATCACAGCATCAATTTTAATCGCTAATTTTAAATCGGTAATATAAGAGACTGGATTTTATTTAACGTGACGCGCAGTCGCTTAAATAAATAGGCCCGCAGCATGCTGCAAAGAAGGTTTAAATGCTGTTAAAAATTCTGTTTCTGTTTAGGAGATTTCGCGTGTTACGATTACACCAAGTATGAATAAATCAGATTATTATACCAGAATATGATGCACTGGTATACGCACAAACATACAGCGTGCGTGAAACTCAGTACGCCAAAATCTCGCTCTAACCTAAACTCTATGCATCATGAGGTATTATGACAGATTTAAGAGTTTAAAAAGACCTCTTTTCGAGATCCTGCATCATACTGTAAACCATACCTCAAAGCACGAGCCCATATATGCTTCATACCCACACATGACAAACAAATCTCCGTAATTAGATAAATAAACAGCAACGACACCAAAATCATCGTATCATTGTGTCGTTGAGTCCTCTGTATCCTAAACGACCAGCCTCGCAGGTGGGCGGCTATTTTTAACAGTTTCTTTTGTGTATGCGGTGTGGGGTTGGGGGCGTGGGGGGGGGTATGTATTCTCCCAGTAGCGAGCCGCTTTTGGCAAAGTGTCACCATTCCATCTGTTACCCTTAACCACCCTGTGAGTACGGCAAGCCCCACTGCCCATCCCAGCATTGTCAAAAGCAGCAAACAATGACTAAATATCATGCCTGCCAGAGGCTTTTATCATGTACGTTATAACAACTGGTAATAAGTGTAAATAATAAATGGGTAACCTCTTACGGGGCCCAGTGTGCACTGCTAAACAATTTAAGGTACCTGCTGATGGGAGATTGCTGGTTGGAAGAATTCCCCCTGGCTTCCCAGTAGAGTTTTGGCCTGACAATAAACAACAGTTTAATACTTTATCTAATCCCAGCCACGAGGTGAGTCCAACAGCAAGCCTTTGCAGATGTTCACATCCAATAATCTATCCATAATTGATGAAACAGGGAGGTCAGATGTAATGGCTGTTGCTATTCCTACGAAGAATAAATGGTTATTGACAAAACAAGCCAGAGTGACGCTGGGAAGGAGCAGGGTGACAAGCTCGCGGAGCTGGGGCCGGGAGATGGGACGGTGGAGGGGAAACGGGGGGGATCCAGACCGGATCTCCTTCCCGGACCCCCTGTGGAGCGTATGGACCCGCTCGCTGGAGGATGGGAACCCTGAACGCAAGAGGAGAAGACTGTGTCGGACCGGAGGTGAGCGAGACCCGGGGGTGGGTTGGCTTGGTTGCCGGGGGTTCAGGGTGGGTGTCTGTCCACCAGCTGCTTCGCTTTAATCTCCCGTTTCATGTGTCGGGGGAAATATCTCACCCTGTCAGTCCTCCGCTATCCTCACCTCCTTCCTCGAAACGACCCCACTTTGCCGGCACTGAGGCTGGGGCGCCTCCGTGTCTCTGCCCCCCACCCCTCTCAGCGAGCAGTCTCTCCTTCAGAAGCACCAAAGCCTCCATCTTGCCTCCCGCTCGGGGAGTGCCATGTCCTTGGTAGCAGCGGAAATTCGCGGGAGCGGCCGGGACATGAAGAGAGAGAGAGAGAGAGACTCCGGAGATCTACGGCTAGCTGCCGAGGCAGCCTCGGAAAATTCCGGATTCACGTGGCTATTGACATCGCAGACCGCGTGCCTCAATCAGCCGTTCCAGTTACATCGTCTCTAAAAGAGTATTTAGAAAATCGAGGCTAGATTTGTTTTGAAAGAACGAATGATCTTGAGGCCTTGAAACACTACAATCAGGGAGGTCCAAAAAGTAATTTATTGATGTTTACGATGTATCTTATATATTTTTAAATTTCTCGTGAATCACGTCTCAGCATGTAATTATTACAAAAGCAGAATAGCCACTCCCCTTTTAAAGAATGACACAAATACACGGAAATTAAATATGCATTTTGTTCTTCAATGCAGCACGCCGTTTGCTTGGGATTTAATCATAAATTTGGATTCTTGCTTTATCTTATGATTTTTGAACACCCCACCCCCGACCCCCTCCCTGGACAGAATTTACATCCGGCGTGTCTGTCGTTCCGCTCGCTGCGACCCGCATCCCAGCGCCGTCAGAGTATGCCAGGATTACGGGAACGCCAGGCGACCAGCTCCTGACCCCGCGTGGAAAATTGACGCGCCGTGGAACCATCCATCTTACCTCCCGCTAGGCCTATAGCACCTGCGCGACTTATTTTTCCCACCAAAAACACAAAGGCGTCGCGCGGCGGCTCGCGCGGCTAGATGCTACGGCGGAATAAGGGGCGCCTTTTTCATCCTCACACTCGCATTGCCCGGCAGATCTGCCCCTCCCGCCTTCTTTTACCTCTTAATTACTGTATAAGATCATAAATTTTTCAGGCTTGTGCTTTCCTGCTATGTCACTGGAGTGGGGAACTGAGCGGAACAAGTTCTTTTGCATATTAATGGCGGGGATGCCGGCGCGGTGACAGCGGGAGGAAATGGCACAGCTTCTCTGCAGCTGCTCCTCTTACCACCCCCTCGAGGGGGGTGGGGGTAGGAGGCTGCCCCGAGGAGGGGCCCCCCACACAAAGGGATAAAGGGAGATGAAGACCCTGATGGAGGAGAGGGGGAACAACCACTGAGACCCCCTCGAGCTCCTCCCCCCTCCCCATCCCCCTGCGCCACCCCCTATCCTACCCCCCACCGCCTCCACCACCGCCCCCCTCCTCAGGCCCCCAAGGGGCCCCCGCCTCGTGTCAGGACCTCTTTAGCATCCTTGCAGGCGGCTGCTAAACTGTGCATTAGCAGTCGCGCATGCAGGACCGCCTCCTAATGGCCGGCGAGGCCCGGCTGGGCGCACATAATGACGGGCTGCGGTCCCAGGGGAGGAGAGACCCTGATTGGGGCCTGGCACCCATCTGGGGCCCGTGTGGTCAGCGGGGCCATTAGAGCCGCGCTATAAATGTAAATCCCCGGCAATAGCTGTTAAATATGGCTTAGTAAGAGGCCTCCTTGTCGCATGCGGGAGAATTACATCACGCACGCTTAGCGTAAATTGTTTGTAATTGAATTCATGGACCTCAAAGCTACCACTTAAAGCTCAGTATCGGATAATTAGGTGCTTTATTTAACGAATCCAAACAAATGTAGTTGGGGTTCAATGGGTGACCCTTTATTTTGTTAAAACAGGACAAACTTTAGAATTCTTGAGATATTTTACTCTAACGGTCAATGATTTTATGAGCAGTG
This sequence comes from Brienomyrus brachyistius, assembly GCF_023856365.1. Classification (NCBI taxonomy): domain Eukaryota; kingdom Metazoa; phylum Chordata; class Actinopteri; order Osteoglossiformes; family Mormyridae; genus Brienomyrus; species Brienomyrus brachyistius. The sequence continues at coordinate 207,668 of NW_026042432.1, read as the reverse complement.
TGCAACAATGAATATCTAAAGTATAATGCATAATAAAGCGCATTATATATTGAAAAGATATTCAGAATTCAGAATATAAAACCTTTATTTGTTTAAAAACTGCTGGGGAAAAAATGCCACCTTTTTGAAGGCAGATTATTAAGATTGTAAAACTGTTCATGTAAACTGCAAGATTTAAACGTAGCAGTTTGGTATTCTGTATAGCGTTCTGTATAAAATTTACAGTTAGCTTGATATGTTACCTACATCCTTCAAAAACCCGTTTGGTCGTAAGATGAGATTTGCACATTAACAAGGTGACTAAACAGATTGGTTTGAAGTGAAGGCTAATTAGTTTGACCTTTCCCGCTATAATTAGACCACTTATTGCCGCCGAAAGCTCTTCTCAGCACTGAGGTTGATACTGTTATGAAGCAAGATAAGATCTGATGGCGGATATTAGGACATATCACAGCCCTATCATTCACCCCCGCATGCCCCCCCCCCCCCCCCCCAAAAAAAAAAAGCTGAAATCAAACACAGCGCTGAGACAGCAGTCAGGTACACTAATAAAGCCTCTATTATCAATACTGAAATCTGAACAGAATGCAAAAAAATCCAAATATCACCCACCTTAAATCACCGTGATCCTTACTCTGTTAATAAATGATTCAATGTTTCGTGAAGATCTGGAAAGCAGATTTCAATAAACGCAAAGAAGGCTTAATTCTAAAATAATGGAGGCTTGAATATCTCCTTGTTATGCCGTGCTAAATATCTTCCCAGATTGTTTTGCGTTGCACTTTAAATAGAATTAGGCTGCACTCAATTACAAAATCTGACTGTGTAAAATATCATTGTGCCTTATCGATGGGCGACACACAAAGATACAGTATCCTCACAGCACACACACACACACACACACACACACAAAATCTGAATGCTTTTAACATTTCAACCCCGACTCCCTCAGTACCCCACAAAGAGCAATAAGGAAGTTCTTTGAGCCACAAGATGTGTAGGCGTGTTGTGATTTAGTGGAGTCAGGTGACAGATGTAGGACAATTGTAACAGTCTTGGCTTTTTTAGCGTATTACTGATGCTTTTCATTTACATCCTCGGCTAGCTAACTAATCCTTTGTATCTCTGGCAGCGCCGAAAGGGCACCATCAAGATTAAGGACAAAAGAGCAATTAAATGTATATTTTGATTCTAGGCTGCCGGAATCATCTCCTTGCTTTTTATCACTGTGGTTGGATTATTACACTTTGAGTGGGAAATTTACCCAGAGGGCAGTGGGGCAAGCCTCAGGGAGTCCTTGTACAATGCATGGATGCAGGCCTGCCTCTGGTTTATTGCCTTTTATTCTGCACGGCAGTCACACAGACATCAGGGGGCTCTTAGAAAAACTTGGCCCCGGGGCTATAGCCAAACCTTAAATCAAACCGAGGTATATTTTTTAATCCGAGATAAGAGGCAGTGAATCGGGCTATGAAAATGAAAGCTCGCTGCAGTGTGTACACGTCAGCATTTCAGGATCCTGCGAAACCGCGTGAGGGTTCCGCTGTAAAAACACGCTCGTTTATTCGTCGCCGTCGCGGCGCGCTTTCCGGAAATAGAGCGGCTCTGACAGACGTCCTTCGCAGTTTGCGTCACGTCGTCACAAACAACTCCTGCCACACTGCGGGTGCCACGAACGAGGAGTGAAGCGTGAAAAATCGAGCGTTCTGAAATTAAAACCTTGCCAGGAAAGACAACTAATTCAGGGGTTGAATTTTTTTTTATCGTTATTTCTTTCGTTTTTTTTAAAAGAAAATCCATTTTTTTCTGTTTGACAGGATTCCTTGTCTTGCCTCATGACTGCGAGCGCAGCTTATAAAGCAGTCAAGGCACCAAGCTAAGAGACGTTCGGAAAGTTTGAGAAAGTTGATGTTAAAACTTTGCTATAAGAAAATATCAAGTGTCCTCCTGTTTCGTTTTGAATTCAGACCATAGAAGCATCGAGTCTGTTGTTTAGGTTAAATTCTGTCTTGAATTTCCCCTAATCGGTCTATTTAGGGAAGATAGAGAGAATCATCACAGCACTTACCTACAAATAAATGCAGAAATTGGTATTTCTGCTGGGTTGACGGGACCCATGTGATCCGTGCGATCCGTGCTGTACTGGGATCTCTCCTGAGTACGTAACTTCACAGGTAGACGTCAGCTGACTCTGGGACGCCATCCTAGGTGACAGTGAAGACTTAGTTTAGCTGGACAACCTAAGAGATCTGAGGCGCTAGTTCATCTGCCTGAGAGCACAGACCCTGATGGAGAGCGGCAGTCAATGCACAAATAACCAGCTTAAGACAGCTGGTCTGTCATTTCTGCTGCCTGGTACCTCGGCCTTAAAGAAAACACAATCGGAAGGTCAAAAAAACCAAACATTTCACATGATCATTATGTTCACTATAAATGTGTCTGTTTATTTATACCTGTTAAGGGTTATTAGGAAAGATTTTTCAGTAATGAAACGTTACAAGAATATTTTTAAGGGTAAAATTGCTCTTGTGTGTCTCTGTATGTGTGTGTGTGATCCTCACTGTGTGTGTGTGTGTGTGTGTGTATACATGTGTTTGTGATCCAACCAAAACTTTTCTCATATGAAGGGAATCTCAGTGTTTTTTCCAGTTTTTTTGTAAACACCTGCTTTCTGAAGTTCCACGATCTGTTATGAAACACGCCGTTCTCCATGAGCCGCACGCCCCGATCGCATTCAGAGACAACCTTCCGTCTAGCTCCCCCCCAGAAAACCAGCAGTCGGACTCTTCCAAAAACTTCCAGTCAGCCAGCAGCGCATCCAAGAGAACGAGGCGTCCTGCGGCCGAACCTTCCAGCGTGTTCTCTGGCAGCTGCCTCGGAGTCCCGGGAAGGAGGCAGACGCCGATCCTCAGGCCCGGTTCCGGAAACCGAGACGGACTCCCAGTCTGCCCCCCCCCCCCCCTCGTCACTCTGGAGGCTTTTACAGCCTCCCAGACATCATGTTTCATCGGAGGTTCTAAGTACAGGACCTCCTGGGAGCCCCTCCTCGCCCCCCCACACCTTGTCACATGATGGAGAGCCTTCATAAGCATTGGGGGCCCTTTCCAGCTGACCTGAACTACGCACCCAGTTTGTCATTCCCTGCTACCGGCCTTTTGTTGGGCTTCACCGCCACACACATGCCGTGTCTTTATCAGTCGACTCCTACATTTGGATTCATATTTTTGGACCAGCCCAAACTTTCAGCTATTGGTAAAAAAAATAAAAAATGCTATAAGGCCATAAAAGCTGAATAGGATTTGGTACCGGTGGTGGTGAGTGATTCACCTTCTGGATAGAGAAGCAAGGCTTAGAGATCAGCTGGTTAACGGTGAGCCGAGAAAAGTACAGCTCCTAGCCGGATTTTACCTATTCAACCGGAGGTATTAAAGAGAGTCACAAAAATCCACTTTACCCCTCGAATGAATAAAGTTTCAGTGCAGAGAATATGGCGGGTAAAGAAAATACCGTGCACTTTAATTGGATTTTCTGCCTGTAATGTTATTTTGTGTTATTTCCACCATTGGTACAAGGTTTGCAATCGCACACAGATAAACATATATACAGGCTTCCAAGACGATGTTCAACAATTTTCTTACAATACGATAATCTTTAATAGGAAGTTTTAAATTTATTGGAATCGTTGTGGCGACCGACAGGATTATTGCGTATATATTCTTCTGTATGATTATTACTTTAAAGTGTGGTATAGACTGGAAACAGCAGACATATTACATGACTTGTATTCACGCCGTAGGGATGGATGCCTGTTCTGTTTGCACTCAGGCCATTTCGCTTCTAGAGAGGCAAGCTTTCTCACAGGCGCCCCCTGTAAACCAAAGGATAAGAATTTCAGTATTCTGGTGGGAGCTGTGGTCAGGCTGGACAGTTAACTACGGAGAAGGAGATCCTGGTATCAGAATGGACCATCACGTTTTAGCGGCAGATGCTGGCTGACAGGAGAACGATCAGAACACATTTTCGGGGGATCTCGGAGCCCTCGCCAGCTCCCCTGGTCACAGTGGGAATAGGACGAGCCTGCTGGCAACCGCAGGCTCTGGCAACCTTTAGAAGTAGCTTTCGCCACGTCAGATATCTGGTGTGGAGAAATGAAGTACAAAGGGAGAATTCAATGAGATAAATCAAAAACGTTCCCCCTTTTGAAACTGACAAGAACAAACAGAACGTTTTACAGGAAGCAAAGTCCATTAATATTGAAGGCCCCCGTTTCGTTGAGATGCCTTTAAGTCAGACATCTGTATCAGATACCTTAATACAGACCATAAGATCAGGGCGTCCAAACTCTGTGAGATGTGCCCGTTTACAAGTAGGACGCCTTTCACGATGTACAGACACTCGAATCTTCTGAAAGAGATTAGCCTAAAAACCATTAGCGATAAATGCTACACGAATGAGAAGTGTAGCGATTACATGGCAAGTGGACATGGAAGAGGTACCTTCGTGACATTTACAAGATCTACTGCTGTTTCGGTATGGTCATGACCAGGTACAAGAAGACAGACAACAGGTGGATGTTAATTAGGCCCTGGGAGAGTCGGCACGGGGTTGGGGATCCATGTCCATGCCCGGTAGGTTGTGGGTTCAGATCCCTTGGCTGGTCAGAATAGTCATATCACCACTGGGCCTTTGACCAAGACCCTTAACCCCAACCGCTCCAGGGACACTGTCTGACCCTGCTCTCTCTCTTTATACATCTCTCTGTAAACGAGTCACTAAGTAAATAAACATAATATTTTATATGAGGATGTCATTCCCCAAAGGTGAACGGGCAGGAAGTGGAAACGGAGAGTAAAACACGGCTGCCGTTTGGGTCCAGGCAGGGCTCGGGTCCAGAGGGAGGGCACACTGGCTCTCGGCCATGAGTAGGTGAGGCGGGGCCTTGACATGGTAGGCCTGGGAGGAGGGGCGGTCAGACCATAAAGCTGTGAACGCTTAGGCGGGTGGGGGGGGGGGGGGCGCGGAGTGTCAGACAGGATTGTGGTGGAGGGGCGGCCATATTTCACGTTTTTGCATCACTTACGGGTGTGAGCGCGCGTGTGCTCGTGGCGTGGGTCATGGGCTCCTGAGATTTAAAAAAAATACAAAAGCTTTATTTTTTAATATTGTCCAATAAAGGCAAAAGGCAGCATCCACCGACCCCCCCTCCCTGCACTCCGGATAAAAACAACAGGCAAAACGTACCTTTAAAATATGTTTAAACACAAATGAGCGCCAGCAAATCTGGGCAGCAAACATAAATGTAATTCTCACTTCCCCTATTGTGATGCACATTTTTGATGCCATGAATATTTTATGAAATGGCCCAAACCGCGAGCATATAACATTCCCGCATTACTGATGCCCGCAGCCCTGAGCTATGAACATTAGAGGCGTGATTGAGTGTATTAAAATGAACTCATTCAACAGTGCATTGATTACTTGATGGGAAACGGTTGGCTTCTCTAAAACAGAACACCGGAAGATTCTATATTCTCGCACGTCGGGAGGGAATGAAATACCGAGTGTGGGTTTTGTGGGGTTTTCGGTTCATCTCTATCTATCTTTTTAAATGATGTGTGCATTTATCCCTGGTAGGATATTAATTAGCTCCGAAGATCGCTCCGGGTGTTGTTCAGGTAATTTGAAATGTCGGAATCCGCGGGACGGACCGAATCACCCGCTCCCCGCTAGCCGCTCCTCTGTGATATTGACTAATTATTTCACTCTAGCCAGAGTTTTGCCGGTAGAAATAAAAGGGAATAATAACTGATGAAATTAATGAGAGACCCTGTTAGACACAAAAGGACTGTATGCGTCACCAGAAACCACAAATAATAATGTGTTCATTTTTCATTATAAATGCTGTGATAATACATAAGTTTGTGTACAAGGAGGTCAGGTGAAAACGTGTTTAAAAGTGTACAATGATAGGAAAGCTAGATAGTATGGCTTCGAAGTTCAGGTGAAGGTTACAAATACAATACAATGTCCTGAATACCGAAGTGAGCTGAGCAAAACATCCACGGAACGTCGTGGTCGTGTTTTTAAAATACCCAACTTTGTGAACTGAAATTACGAATATATGGCATGAGAAATTACCAAGAGGCCGTCTGATGTGTTTTATCGATGAATATAAATGAATGAATCAAGGGAAGAACAGAAACGAGGAGGTATATATTCAAAACATTAAATACCAATTAATATAAACCTATATTTGTGCATACAGACATATTCACATTATTTATATTTGTGTGTTTTTATAAATGACATATATATTGTTTTTATTACATTCTGGCAGCGGTGTGTAATTAACTTACCTATCAATTCTTTAGCAGAGATTTTTCTTAAATTATACATTTTCAATTTGCATTTGATTATATGAGCTTGTTAAGAACAGGCACACCTAAAGCCGCGGAACATGAATAATTTTGTGTAATTGATTGGATTTCTTTAAACAAGCTCTGTACAGTGTGAGTAATAAAACACTGTTACAAAAAATTGTATCCATGGGTTATAATTGATTTTTTCCCCCCCATTTGTTCGGTTAAGTTTAACAAAGTTAAATTATGTTCTACATTTCAACGACATGCCGCAGACTGGGTTTAGATGAATCGCTATCAAACTTTACGCTGTAGAAGTGATTATTGGAGATAACTAATGGCTTTGGTTGCTTAACGTTAATTGAAGGGAATGTAGATTGTTAGTCTGCATGGCCAAACAATTTGATACACTGTTTGATGGTGTGTGTTAAATTTTACCTGATAGATATTTTATCTTCGGTTCCAGTGTCACTTCCCCCGCCCCCCTTGTGTGTGTTAAAGAGGGGCATGTAAAGGGGCGGGGCAACACGGGCACTGGCCCTAGGTGAAAGCTGATTGGCTCAAAGAGATCCCGTCCCCTGTCACTAATCAATTCAAAACGCATGATTGGCTAATAATAAGGTTGGCCTCTCTGCATGAATTTTGGTCCCTCTTGTGCCCTCAACCTTTTGAGAAAGTCCTAAAATAGCCCCTGGATCAGAAGCTCCAACTTCTCCATCATTAGTCATGTGGAGTGTCTGTTCAAGGTTTTTTTATAATTCTGCCTCTGAAACATATTGCGCAGATATGTAACATTTCTAATTGGCTCATTAGCACATGACACACTGCACCACACAATACTGGTTGCTTAACATCTCATTTGCATATGTTATGTCTGGAGACATTTTGGTCTTTGAGTCATCTGGGCTCATCAAATGGCCCTTTTCTGGGTTTTAAGTCTGGGCCATGTATCTGGTCTAATCATTGGCCACAAAGGACACAAGCAATTCATGCAGAGACAAAGAAAATCAATGGTAATAGTGTGCATAAATGTATTTCATTAATTAGGCGTCATTTTAAAAGGCTGAAATGTTTTTAAACTGCCAGCGCATTTCCGCCCCTATCTGGCTTCGCTGTACGCCACCGCACCACGTGCGCAAGTCATTACGGAAACACATCGCATTAACATTAAAGTGAGGCACACGAGGGAAGAGCCTCGACGTTCGGGCAGCTGAAATGTCAGCATTCCGTCGTATATGTGTCAAATCCTTCGGTCACCTATGAGAAAACGAAATGAATTAAGGCGACAGAAAGATTTTCCAACACTGGGAAAATAAAATAAAAAAAAAACTTTGCTTCTGGAAGCACGGTCCCTGGGGAACAGATTTTTTTACTCTCCGTTTTTCTCTGTGAATTACGATTAACCTCTTCCCCCGCTTCGACGGGAAAACACCTACGAGGTATACCTGCCTCATTGTTTTATCCTGATACCCTAGTCTGTTTACACAAACGAAGATCACAGAGGGCTAGATTTTGTGTGCAAAAGCAAGTGTATTACACAAGCAATTCAATATACTTTTATCATCATCATCATTATTATTTTCTCTTTGGGCAGCAAGGACGGCACGGCAAGGGTTGCGGGTTTGATTCCCAAGCCCCAAGCATATTTTCCCTGTGTTAATGTGGCTTTTCTCCAGTTACTCCGGTTCCTCGCTGCAGTCCAGTTAGGACATGTGTTTAGGTTAACAGGTTCATCCAAATTGTCTGTGGCGTGTGAGCGTTGTGCCTTGCGCTGGCCGGGCATCTCCAAGCGCCATGTGTTTGCTGGGACAGTATCCAGGTTCGCTATCAGCCGGCACTGGATTAACGGCTTTTGGTTTCTAGGACGTCTCCTTTTAGCGATGCTGAAAGAGATTTCCAGTGAGATTCAAGACATGTCTTCAAACCACTAACGACGAGGTTAGAAGAAACGTTTCCTGTTTTGCGCGTGATTTTAATATGTTTTAATATTGCCTCCGTAACGTATAGTTCAGTCGAGGGGAGAAGTGATAAACGCGGCGATCCCGTTATCGTATCGCGCGAACGGGAGACCGCAAACACCACAGGCTGACGGATTGCACTGCACTTTCAGGGTCCCGTGTTTAATGGGTCGGTTTTGGGGGGATTGGACAGACGCTAGAGAACATAAAGTCGCACACCTTTCTGTCCTTTGGACGAATACAGACACCAGTGCTCGCATGCCCTGCGACGTGTGATTCGTTACAGCTCACGCGTGACTCGTTACAGATCGTGACTCATGAACGCTCAGCTTTGGGCTGCGGAATGCTAGTCTCACCTGACCTGAACATCTTGTGTCTGTTATCCACGATCTGCTCATCCCTTTGCCCAAAACTAGACTCAACTAACTAGTATGTTGCAATTTCTCTGCCAACTATTTAGAGATGTTTTTTTTTTTTTGCCAAATCAGGCTAAATCAGGGTCAAAGTTCATCTGGCACCCTAAGCAAGCTTCACCACTAGTGTCCCCCATCTGCAACAAAGTGAAATTAGCTAGGTTAGTCAACACCCCCCCATAAGATGGAAGGTGGCGAATTCACCTGCTGAATACACGATTATTGTGAATATTTTGGACATGGATTCCTTGCTAGCTGTTGTGTTCGAATTGCTTACCTTGGGTCAGGTGACCCTACCCCTTAGCATGATTGGAGGAAAATTCAATGCCCCCCCCCCATCCATTAGCCAGTAATGACCTGCAATGATCTGCACTCATTATCACCTATAAAGACTGCAGTTTCTCTAAAGTTGAACAGATAGTCGGCACAGATATATGTACGTTCATTAGGAAAATAACCAAATCAATGCTTTTCCTGAATCGTAGTCTTAGTAGTCAATGCTCTCTCTGAAAAATGCATGTATAATGTGATTTTTTTTCCCATGCGTGTCCGATGCCAATGAGTCCAAGGTCCACCCAACAGACTACCATTCCTCATGTAATTAGATTTGTCACACAAAATCAAAGCCCGTACTGACATCCAATAACACTGTTTTCATAGCCCCACTAATATATTCCTGCTTACGAAGGTGCAGAGTTCAGGCAACTATTGCTGTGTGTGTGTGTTTTTTTTATGTCAGGCATACATTAACCACAGGCCAGATAGCTCATGAATGTGGTCTATGGGGATTCCCTACTGGCTTCCACAGGATGACCCCCCCACACACACACACACACATTTATATCTGTTATTAGTGGCCAGGATAACAGACCACGTGTCTGGCAATGCGGCAGAATGAGTATATGAGTGTGGTATATCGCTGGGATGGCTTCGGAGACAGCTTGATTTTGACCCCCCCCCCTCCCGGCCCCGCCCCCCCCCCCCCCTCGGCTTTTCCTGTCGGCCAGGCATGTCATGCTGCACAGGCACTGTAATTCCCCTGCTTACCTGCTTGTTCTTTGGGGCACTCTTGGCCCGTGGACAGGATGGCGCTGTAGCAGGCCCAGCATCCATACTAACATGTGTCTCCACCCACCCTCCCCCCAGGAAAGGGGGGAGGCGGGCTCCTGCTGCCATATGGCTGACCCAGGCCCTGCAGCCCCCCCAGAGGCAGCCTGCGCCCGGATCAGAGTGTGGTGGTACCACAGCAGAACACAACCCCCCCCCCCCCCCACACACACACACACACACACACACACACATACACGCACAATGTATGCAGTTTATCAACAGATATTTCTCAGATAGGGAAGATATTGTGAGCATGTAGATGTGTGTTGGGCAGATTGGGCGTGAAAAATTAAATAAATGCTAAGATCTTAATTATTATGCACCCCACCCACCCCCCCCCCGGGTTCATGATTTGGTTTTGTGGGTCCATTTCAGACATCACAGAGAACACAGGCCCACTCTGCTCTTCCGAGGCTCTCAGGAGTGACACGGGCGTGATGCCGGACAGCGACTGGCAAGGTTCAAGGAAAGCAAGGACCGCCATCCCGGCGAATGTGACTGAGCCCCAAGAGGAACGCCAGAAAGTTCACAAACCAGTATCTGCTGTCTGAACGACGGGTTTGTGTGGCACATCTTTACCACCCACCCCCCCCCCCCCCAATTTTCCTAGACGCCTCTTTTCAGGAGCAAGCTTCACCTTTCAGCCGGGAAGCAGTCTGCACCTTGTGTTCCCAGGATGCCATGCAGCCGAATTCTAGACATCAGGAAAGAGAGGAACGTCCTTTATATTATAACATTTAGAAACGTCATAGAAATAATTTTTGTACAATGAAACTGTATGTGATTTACTAGAATAAGCCATCCTTGTGTCTTTGTTTATCCAGTTTGGGTCAACGGGGGAGGGGATGGTTTCCAGGCAGCACAGGGCAGACAGCAGAGGTACAGCCTGGTCGGGATGCCAGGATGCCAGTTCATTACAGGACTCATACTCATATAAAACAATCACACCCTGCGAGCCTTTTGGAGACTCCAGTTCCACTAACCACTTGTCTTCCGACTGTGGGTTATTAAACAGAATACCAGGATGAAAGCCGGATCGAACCAGATGTGTTTAGCACAGAGCTGTCACAGCCAGCAATCGTCACATATCTGTCCAGTGGTTGCCAGTCCATCCGTCCACCAGTTTGGGCTTTTTTCCAAGAGAGGTTCATAACACCATTCGACATTTATCCGTCACTTTCGTTTGCCACTATTTTTGGCACGCTACCATTTGCTTAAACTTTAAAATTCTCAATTATCATGCCGATACAAGGGCTTCAAGGCCTTCCAAGATAAATGGTGATCATGAGGTTTTTGTATGGTTTATGAGGACCCCTATGGGTTGGACATGCAAACTGCAAGACAGACCGGTCGAAACCTTTGATGCGCGAAACCTTTCTCATAACATCTGACAGTCATGGGAAATATAACATAATTAAGCTCGTTCGGAATACAATTACGATTATAATTAGAAATAAAAACTATTTAAAACTATTTTAAAATACTTAACATAAAGTACTTTGAATACTTGGTGGTTCTGGACGTATGACTGAAACACTAAGATATATTTGTGAAATAAACAAATTCTAGCTTCATAAAAAAAAATCAATCTTTCCTCAACTAGCATAGTCAGCATTTACAGGAAAAATCTGAAAAAAATAGATAGATAGATAGATAGATAGATAGATAGATAGATAGATAGATAGATAAACAAACTCAATATGATGTCTCTGAATTGCAACTTTTCCTCCTTGCGCAGAATGGCAAAAAGACTCGCGCACCACCCCAGGAAATACCAATTAAAGATGTTTAAAAGTTAATCATTTTTTTTTGTTTGTACGATAGAGCTTTTCAAAAGTTCCCTGTTGTTCAGCTAATCCCCAGGACATGCAAAATTTACTTGAAACACAATAGTAATTAAAAGCCAAAAAAAAACCCAATGTTTTTTAAATGCGCACATATTGCATGGATCTCGTCTAAATTAAATGGTTTCACAATGAAAAAGATTTTTAAAAAGCCGCTAACATGTTTATTAAACTGGAATAAAAGCATGTTGCGTAATTATGTACTATTATTTCATGAATCCCCCCCACAGACCCCCTAAGACCCTCATTCAGTATGGCCTTTACGGCCACAGGGTTGGAGGACTTTGCCCGGCCCATTGCTTTTCTGGACTAACCTTTGAAAAAAAATCGCTTGTCTGGGGAGTATAAAGCCACATGAGAACATAATAACGGTTAAATATGCATGACGGCTATTTAATTTGTGATAAGTAGCGGCTCTGAATTTTCGTTACGGTTATCCGGCTAAATGGAGCGTTAGCTTCAGCAATGCGGTCTGGACTGAAATCCTGATCAAAGATCTCCACAGCAAAATTATGCATATGCAATTATTCTGAACGTTAAGGTAAATTTTACGCCGAAGATTAACCACAAATCAGCCCAGCTCCGCCGAACCTAAGATACAATGTAACCCTTTAACAATTATGGTGTTGATTTTATTTCTAGTTGGTTACATTGCGCATCAAAACAGGCTGCAACTCAGGCTTTTGTTCACTTTCTTTTTTTTCTCTTTTTTTATATAAGGGAAATGTAAAGTTTTTGTTCACCGGTTTGCTGAGGATTCTGGGATTAGACCTGGGCTTGTAGTTTTGATTTTTTTTTTTCAAATGCTACCTTGCAGATCCCCACTGGGGGGGGAATAAAGAAGAAAAGGAAGAACATGAATCAGAAACAAGAGAAAAGGTATAAAAAAAAGAAAGTAAAAAGAGAAACCCAGAGATGCGTCCCACACATTTAAGGCCACCATTTAAAATTCTTTTTTTAAAACGCTCCAGAATATTCAACAGGTGACATTTGTGCCATAAGGCCTATTTAACAGGGAAAAAAATATCCCGATACGATTCATCTTCACCTTTCGCCGAGTGTCGCGCCTTTGAAAGAACACACTGTATACAATAAATAGAATAATTCATGACTAATCATTAAAAATGAAAGTTTCTTCCCCAGACTTGGGAAATATTTCAAAATGATACATAATGGACCAAGCTGCTGTAAGGTTTTCCCGCCTCCTCCTGCTCCAGCGTGGCAGCCGCGTACCCAGTCGAGAGGGATGCTGTTCCTGTCATTAAGGGAGATGAGGCTAGTGGCCTGCACCTGGTCCCGCCCCAGCCCTCACCCCCGGATAACACGGTTACGCAACACACTGTCCACTTTGCCAATCGGGATCAAGACTAGAGCAAGAAGAAAAAAAAGGGCAAACACAGAGCGATAGCAACGGCACACGCGCTCTCTCGCAGATGGTAGGTATATTACCGGATCAAACCGGTTTTCTGTTTAGACGTACATCGCCAGTGGTCAGACGAGTCCCTGGGTGTGATCCCTGTACCCTCCCGCAGGAAGCGCTGCCATCGATGGCTCTGAGGAGACCTTAATTTTGGTTTTTGCGAGGAATTTTGTGCCTGCGATAATTAAGACATCTGACCATGTCGCCACGGTAACGCGCAGGTCACATCTCCCAGTCATCCCAGTTTTATCCGTCTCTGGAGAAGCTGCACGCCAGTTAATTCAGTCGTTTTTTTTTCTCTCTGCGCATCAAAGGGCAACTAAAGTATAGGCTCAGACTGATTATGATAATAACATGCATATTCTTTTGTTTCACGAAATTGCATTTTTCCAATATTTAGGGGCGGCGAAGATTCTCTCGTTAGAAGTTACACTTTGGGGCTGGTTGAATGTGATTTCCTTAATGTCTTCTCATTTTATTTATTGTACATTAAATATTATAATAAACTAATTTACACAGGTTGTCTTTCGCTAACTGACCCACGCTTCACTGTCTGCAGGGGTCTCCTTCTTGCATAGCTGTGATTTCCTGTTAGGAACAGACAGAACTATTATTAAATTAATCAGCTGCAGTGACATGTAAATAGCATCACACTCACCGGGAACAAGACTGATCGACCTCCAGTGACTTATGGTGGGAAGATAGAACCCACATTTCCGAGGACAAATGGCTGGCTAGGGCAGGAAAAGGGGGTGGTTTGTGGCTCAGGACACAATTCCTGTGATCAGAAGGTCATTGGTTTACATCCCAGGGTCAGCAGAGTGATGTCACCATTGGGCTCTTCAGCAAGGCCCTTAACCCCCTATTGTTCCAGGGACTGGCCGCCCCTGTTTTCTGTCTTACAAGAAGTATGTCACCTTGCTTTTGCTAAATAAATAAAACTCTGAAATCCATAATAGGAAAATACTGCTATTTTTTACATGCTAGTCGTCTCTCGCTAAGTTTCAAGGAGCATCATTGCATCATATGGTGCAGACAGATTTAAAGCGGTCTGTCCGACCAAGATAACAGTGAAAATGAAAAGTCTGACGGTGCGAACAAAGATTGCGAACATATCATAACAGCAGTGAAGCTAGAACGATGACACCGTCTCGCAAAGCCTCTGAACCACCTCCATCTGCAGTACCGCTGTATTTTAACCACCATAACCCTAATCGACACTTCATAGTACACTATTTTGCTCTGCCACATATTACAAGAGGTGCAGCATTCAGGTCCAGACAGGAAAAATCCAGACCAAGGTTTTGTTTCAGCCAACCAGTTGAGTTCTCTGAACTGTGACTCTTTATACCAAACTGGTTGGTTGAAACAAAACATTGGTCTGGATTTTTACCTTCTGGACCTGAACTTTCCACCCCTGCTTATTACTACCTCATGTTGAATGTGATCATCATTAGATATTATATGTTGTTAGCTGCCTTGCAGTAGTATATTTGTAATATAATGCTGCTGTCCTGTTTGTAGAAGGCGAAGAAGACTTTGCACTTTGTACATTTGACAATAAAGTTTTGAATTTTGAATTCATTCTCGATGCTTCACCTCATGCCACATGGTTTAGCAACGTAATGACAATTTGGTGAGAAGGACATTTCGACGTCGCCGCAGCGAATGAGACAATGTGGCTGTTTCGAATGATCCATACTAAAAAAAAATGATCCATACTAAAAAAAATCCAGCAGTTTAACCTTTGACAGTAGCAGAAATATCTTAATTGCTACATATGTGACTAAATGCAAAAAAAAGTGCAGTTTAAAGCATTTGTGCATTTTCAGTTGTTGCTGAAAGAAATGACAATTTACGCAAAAACGTAGAGATATTTTCAGTCACTATGTAGATTAAAACCGGTCATCCATTCTGACAGAGTTTAGAGACACAAATCACCATTATGCACTGGTCCTTTGACATGAATTCATCTTTAAATAAATGGGACGTGACTTAATAGAAATTATACTGCTTGACTTATATTTAAAATCATCAGTTTAACGGTGATGTCATACTGCGAAAGTGTTCTTTTTATAGCTGAATATGCATATTTCATTATTTATATTTTTAAATAAATGTTTTTAAGGTTTTTTGTAGATTCCCATAGACAAACAGACTTTTTGCACCGATCCCTCCCCTCTTACGAATTTTCGTTTTACAGGGTTGTTTGCGAGGACTCATTTATAATCATGAAAGAAGAGCTACCTGATTCGCCAAAGCATTAATATTCACGAGAGAAGTGCTACCTGATTGGCCGGTGAATGTGCCTCCATCAACATGTGCCACCTGTTTTTTTTTTGCTGTCAAAATTTTGGCTGATGGTCATTGGCCAATCGGGCACCGTCTCTCATGAATATAAATGAGTTTTCCCAAACCACCCCGTAAAACGAAAATCTGCTTCCCTCTTGATCTCCGACAAGCAAAGTCGAAATCCGCTGCAGACTGAGATGTCAAAGCCAGCAGCCAATTCGAAGCAGCAGTACTTCTCTTCATGAAGCACGGGGCCTTCGGACCAAACCCCCTGCCCCCGTTGCCCAAATATAGCTGGCTTTCTGCAAAGTGACGCCTTCGATCTGCTGCTGAGGCAGGACCTCACTCTGGCCGCAAGCTAACTGATCGGTATTGCAGCTTGGACAGAAGTGACAACAGCTCTTCCCATTACATAATGAGGACATATCAGTTAATGAAGGGATAGGGGATTCCATTGTCAACAAAATTGTACTGGCTCAGGGAATCTGGGAAGGATATAGAAAACTTCAAACAGGATTTCACACCTGTAAACAATGCGGCACACTCTTCTAACATCTCTGAATACCAGCTGTTTGAATTCCTTCTAATATGCTATAAAAATGAGTGCTGTGTCCCACAATCACAAAACCATATACAGTATGAAATCTATGCCTAAGCTATGCAGCTTAAGGTCTTTACAATTTGCACAGTGTCACCCTGTTTGACGCAATAATGTAGATGCACTCTAGTCTGAGGCTTCTGCAGCTTCTAGAATATTGGTGACTGCGTGATAATTCCGCTTAATTCTTTTATAAGACACAATCAAAGACAAACGTTCCGAAGGGAATTTGCAGATGCACGTCGGAATTTTGTCAACAATCCATTTTCGTCCGAGCGTTTGTGGAATACTGAGCTAGCCAATACGCTGGAATCGATAAGCAGGTGGGAGATTCCGAGCGAAATACAATAATTCATAAACCGTAAGTACCTTTTATTGCTACTGTCAGCTGGCCTCAATGAAGCTGAATCGATGATGAGATTCAGAAGCATAATGATATGGTAGATGGTTGAACAGTTTTCCAAGGGGGGAGGAGAAATTCCCTCTATATTAACTTCTCCGGAGCTAAAGAACCTGGCTGGAAACCTTCACGCCTTCTCCGTCGTCCTGTAACACCCAGCTTGCAGTGCAGAATGCATCACTTTCACTGAAAATACTCCACACAGAGCTGATCGTGACCTTTATTCGTCTGATCTGATGCACACCTGGTCTCAGCATTTCATACGCTTCAACCGCAAGGTCTGCTTATTCAGCTCAACACATTCGCAGTGCTGTTTAGATGAAACCGTATTCGACGGCAGTACCGCAAAGATACGCAAATCATTCTGACGCTGTTTAAGCCATAAAACAAATTTCATACATTTTAACTATCTCATCCTTATGAAAATCGGACTCATTTTTGTAGCAGCGAAATTACTTCTGAATTTGAGATTAATTTATGTATTAATTTAACTTAATTCGCTCTTCAGCTGCTGCACACCTAAAATCAAACCTACTAGACAACCCAGGCCTTGGAAATTAGGGGGAAATTAAAAAAAAATACGCCTCTACAGTATATTTTTATGCATACTCAGTTATTCCTATTGTGACCAGAGCCTTAACGAGGTTTAGCAATTGCCAAAGGACAAATTAGCAGATATGAACCTGTATGTAGTTAACAACTAGAATGTAAGTGCAAAGCAAACCATCTAAAATAAAATGCCGTACTCTGTTCACAGATTCAAGCAGCACTTAATGAGGCAGTTGCAAGTCTTGCAGTTTCTCCTCCCCAAGGCCTGTATATTAATAATATTAGAGGCGCAAGGTTCATATTTGGAATTTTGCCCTTCTGAAGTCCTGTAGATCTTTAAAGGCATTTTCTAAAGCATTGCAGAATTAGTGCAGTTACACATCTTCTATAATTTATTGTTGGTTCTGTGCTAAAATCACATTTTTACCATAAGCTATGTCGCCTAACAGCTCTGAGGGCCTCAAGTAAAATGGGGGTGGGCAAGGGCGGGGGGCACTGGGCAAATGTTTCTGGCAAATTAGGGTGAACTGTCAAGTACTCGCCTCTCAAACTGACAATGAGTCTGAGTCTCATGGCCCACCATGTATCCTATACAGGACCCAGTTCCATAATAATCAGTGTAGTGCCTGATTGTCCAATCAGAGGGAGACACAAAAACTGCTCAGAGGAAGGTGTTATAGGGGAGGACCCACCCCACAGAAATGTATGTGTAAGTGAAGGCATCCAGATAAGTGAAATATAATTAATATTCTTAATCAAGTAGATTTAGGGGGCTACGTCTGGCATTCCTCATGCAGTTGCTAAATTGACATGCACAGCTTCAGTCTACTCAAAAGAGTCCAATAATTAGCAGAAATGCACAATTGCTATATATTTGGCGCAGCCCGCTTTCTGCAAATGAACCTCCATTGCATGGTATTCATGTGCTGGTCACACTTCCGTGGCAGGTTCAAAATCGTTTCTGACTTTTGGCGGCACCTGTATGCACTGGTGCGAATCTGGAGGAAGGTCTGCGTTCCTTCGCCTGAAATCCGTGAGCTACGGAAGCAGCTGTAGCCGATCAAGGCAGCAGGATTGGCTTCAGGGTCTCGGGATTAATGAGGCAGCAGTGGCACCTTGCTGCTAACTTGTCGAGGTTGTCGACCTCTCCTTTGCTGGAATGCTACTTGATTGCCCGACACCTCTGAGTTTTCCTGGCCAGTCATCCAGGTGGTTTTCTGTTGTAGACCGGCGCAGGTAGGTTTCACGTTTTTAATCCGACACTCGTCAAGGCTGTCTGACCTGAAGGGAAAGTGTCCCTCTCAATGGAAGAAGGTGATTGTAGTCATGCGAGACGAGACTGAAAGTCATAAGCTCATCTAATTCCACCATGGATTGCAGACAACTTATTTCTTTCACATTAGACTGCCATCAGTAACCCTTTGAGATGATATGAAGTAATCTCAGTGAAGCCGTTTCTGGAGAAAATACCCCAGTAGCCTTTTAAATTCCTACACTACCTTTGAGAACACTACCTTCCTACATCACCTTTGAGAACACCAACGTAAATAAACGTAAGTATTCGTGGTCTGGTGAAGAAAATTAAACTTATGTCACATCTGGCCGGTCATGTCCAGTATAATTATGGCCCAAGGTGTAAAGACTTCAGAAGTGGCCCAGAATGGGGAGGATCTTTGCAGGATCTTCATTCTCACTGGAAGCAGCCAAGCCTGACTTTGTTGAGGTAATGGAGCCACATCTGGATTCCATGTTCGTGACCCATCACCACGAAATGAGTCTTAGGCGTGAAGTTCTACCAGCGCGACTTAAGACTCGTTCACATTTGTGTTCCCATATCACTCATCACAGAGATGGGTATGTCGGCCAATTTCCTTTGTTGGATGAAGGCAGTGCCCCAATGAAGCCTCAGGAGATAATGGCACGTTTGGGATCACTGTGATCATGCATCTCTTCTAACTCCGAGATGTCCTTTGTTTTCGGGTTCCTCCTCCTCTATGTCACAGTGACCTTCCGTTCACTGTCAGTCTTATGTAGCATGTCTTCTAGCTCCCCTGTTCCAGCTGTATTCTGAGGCAACAGTGAGTGACAGAAATCTTGGTTAAGCTCCTTGCATACCTGAACACAGAGTACACTTGTTCTACAAACAACTAGAACTGGCCGAATGGCTAATGAGGTCAATGACCATCAACGATTTTTTTCACATGTGAACGGCTGCCAATCAAATGGCCCGTAATATTACATTTATAAAACCAATGTAAATTCTTGAGTCCAAACAAAGTCCAATACCTAAAATGAGCAAGTTGTCGAATTTTACAATGAAGTGAGGAAAGTTGCTATCAAGTGGTTTCAAATGCAACTTCGGATTGGGTCACGCTGGCCCAGAGCATAACAGGACGGCGTGTAATAGCTTCAGCAAAGGTCAGCAAATTCATGCACAATATTCAGCATGTTGAAGGCGCAGGATTTAATGTAGCATTTTCCATTTCCAGGAACAGCGAATGGAAAAGCAGGACACAAAAAGACCGTAATCATTTATTACGCTGGTCTTTTGCTTCTTATGCTGAATGATGAATTACAGTCATTTTTAATCTTCAGCTTTATATAACGGAACGATTGCAGAGCTGGTCAAACATATGGTGTTTATGCAGTTTACGGCCATGACACGAATCACAAATGCCGAGGAGCAGGTTAGGAGATACACAGCTAGGCGGCTGCCAAACGAGGAAGCAATTAGCAAAATATCCAAGCTAAGAAACATGATACAAGACGATAAAATTGTCGATAAAATACAACATTAAGCAGGAGCCTCTGTAACAACTGGGCGGCAGAATTTGTTCACTTGTCTGCAGGATGCATTTCAATGAGCACACGTCTCGCACAAAGCACACAAATATAATATCATTAAATGTGTATGCAGTTACTGACAGCAGTTATATAACTGAAACCCGACAGGAAACAGAGTCATTTTTGATTTTTGGATGTTGAATGTAAGTGTAAAGCTTTGCAACTGCAGCTAGCTTACGTGCACTTATATGTTTCAACAAATGAATTATAACGCACTCAGTTTTTAGCATAATAAATAAGTGCAACACGTTTAACGTGACTTAAATTACCGGGTTCCGTAGATGTTCCGACTGTTGGGAATGAGACACTTGTGGGTTCCAGTTCCAGAGACATGTGGCATTAGTGGGACAATTTAAGGCTCGGGACACAGGCCTCAGTACTTCCTCTGTGTATTGATCCCTATTTCTGGTCACTATTCAGTCTACATAGCTAACGCGCTTTGCTGCCTTTGCGCATGAGTGCAACTCCTCATCCAGCTCTGCCGTTTCCTCACGGGTCTCCAGAGTCTCCAGGGGCATCTTGACAGATCACTGGGAGCTGACAGTCACACCGGTGCTCACTGAATTCTTCAGGCTCCGCCTCCCACAGACTCCAGGGATTGCCCATTGCTCTCTCAGTCCAGCACTACAGCTCCCTCTACTGGTCACCTTTGTTAAATGCCTTGAGTACTGATTCGAAGCACCTCCGGGAGATCACTTATACACGACCGGTTAAAAGTTTTTGCACACACTACGATAGCCTAGAATTTGACTACGACATCATCACAAAACCAGTTAATACGATGTCAGACATGCACTGTTGCATACTCTTTCCATGTTATAAAGGAAGCTTGTTTTGTTTGACTTATATTTTCATTTGTAGTTGTTCACTCAACTTTCCGATGCTTAACGGGAATAATAATAAAAAAAAAGTTTATGAAATAAATGGAAAAATAGTAAAAACCTGTGGCATGCAAAAACAAAAAAATAAAAATTGACTGGTAGTGTACAGACTTATCAGGAAGCTCTGGTGCTATGGCTATACATGTAAATTAATATTTTGTTGGTTTGTTTTTTTCTTATTACTATGCCTCATATTGAATATATGCTATTGTTTTTAATGTGTTACGTTTAACATTTTCTCAATAAACCAAATCAAGGTCATTCAGCAGTGAGCCCTCCTACCTTCCAAGCTAGCAAGATAATCCCAGGTGATGCTATCTGCATGAACATATTCATCAGGAAAACCAGCTACATGATAGAACTGGCTCTGGACGCGCCCTAATAATCAGCCTGATATTTTAATTATAAAATGCAAATGCACATTCCTGGATGCATAAGTAGTCGAATGAAGTAACCCTGTGAGAGGCTAAAGTGCCACACAAACCCAAAACACGCGTACCTATTAACGGAAGGTCTAAGATAGTGATAGAATGTAGAGGTAAAAGAACATCATTATGAAGACTAAAGAGCTATCAGAACTAGTCTGTGATAAAGGCCTGGCCAAACACCAATCGGTCCTGCGTTGGGAGGGAATTAGTCAGAGAAACAAGCAAGTACTTAGTGGTGACTCTGCAGGAGCCGGTGAGACTCTCGGCTGAAATGAGAGGATCTGTCCGTGGGGTGACTGTAAGCTGGAAGCCCCACAAAGGCGGGCTTTATGGAAGCACCATGAGAGGAAAGCCATTTCTGGAAGAGAACAAGACTAGGCCCAAAAGGCAGCAAAGGTAACAGTCAGGTACTGTCCTCGGCTTTCTGCTCGGGGCTGGGAGAGAAGGTAATCTGGATCACTGGGAAGATATTTAGTGAAGAGAAGTTAAATAAATGCAGATGAAAGAATGCATGCTGTATTAAAAGATGTATTAGGGTTCCACTACATTTAAGATGGAGTCGGAGTCGTGCTTTTGGTAATCACAGATCCTGATGCAGATCAGTCATTACTGATCTTTGGGCTTTGCTGTCCCGATCCGAGCAGCTAGCTGTCGGAAAAGTCTGCCTGTTTCTGTGGCACATCCAGAAGCTCCTTCCCATTTTAGGAGCCGGTGCCTGTTGCCTAGCGGGATACCGTGGCAACACCGAGACCAGGTGGCGCCAGAGATGATGTCTCGCGGACGTGTGGCGTCCCCGCATTGTCACGGCTGCAATAATGGCCGAGCCTTCAGTGGGGTCGTAACAGGCTCCTGCGTGGGTCTTCGCCACTTTGGATCGTGCTTGTCGAGACCAGTAGGTGTGACATTGCTTCCGCTTCAGCTACATAAAATCAACAAAGATGATAGGAAAACCGAAATAGCTCCACATCTTGAGTTTGGACCATTTTTCTTTCACTAAGTCTGCTAGGTGTAAATTCGCCCCAGTGGGGCATATTTTCAACAGACGCACGTTTGTGTATAAAACATAACAATGCTGTTACGATAAACTTCTGATTCAAGCCCTTCATGCAAAACATTACCTGTAGAGCTACATGCACTGAGATAGCATTTATGCATGGTTATACATTTCATAGGGATTTATGATAAACACATTTTCCTCTCCCCCTAAATTAAACTGGGCCGTACCTCTCAGCATGCCGGACACAAAATAGCGAGGCAGGGGCTTAGCCATCAGCAAATTACACCGGCTTTGTTCATTGCTAAAGTATGGATATACAGTATAAGCTGGCTACCAGTGCCGTACAGTAAAATTAAAGGCAATAATGAAAACCACTTAACCGCAATAATGTTACCCCATTTAAATTGAACATAATTGTCATTTAATTACACCCATGCGGACAAAAGTATTTAGTTCAAATATGGATCTCCCTTCTCTCTCAATTAGGAGCTGAAACATATATTTACATAAGTATAAAAAGCATGTATTATTAATCTTAATTAAACCGCGGGCCTGCGTTGCACTCTTGACCACCTGTTGGGCGCGCACTAAATTTTTCACAGCTTTTTCTTTTTGTTTTTCTCGCCTTTATGGCTCTTTGATGTTTTGTTCCACAATCTTCCTCTCCCGGCCTCTGCGGAATAGCCTCGGAATAATCTGGCACTTCGCTTTCATGGTAGAACTTTGCATTTTAACATTTGTCTGGAGAGCCGCTTCCTTCGGTGTGAAATATCATCTTTAATAAAAAGTATGATAGAAAAGGCCATAAATCCGTCCTAACCACACAGAGCCGGGGTCTCTCAGAGACTGATTAACATCCAGACAGTGTTCTGGGTTTTCGGTAATTAGACGATGTGTAGCTTTGCCACTACGGCTGCTTCAGCCTTGATGCCGGTTCCCAGGGCAAGCGGCCATTATTACGGCCCACATATCTCCGCGTTCTCTGCCTCCAGCTGGTGGAAATGCTCGCAGATGAAAGGTCCGCTAATTTCCTGCAATCTCATCATGCGGCCGGAATCGTCATTTGGCTGCATGTGGCCGGAATCGTCATGTGGCTGCGTGCGGCTGCATGACTTCCAGCTCAAACCCCTGATGCAAGGAGTCTGGGAGGGGTGGGGGGGTGACGACGACAACATGCCTGCTGAAGCAGTGAGATGGGGAGACAGAACGTGGTCGGACAGATGTGCAGGGGACATTGATCCCTGTACATTTACATTTCCAGCAGTTTTAGTGACAGATTTAAGCGTATTGTAAAATCGTTGCCTGCGATGGACTGGCATCCCGTCCAGAGTGTCCCTATGCATTCTGGGATAGGCCTTAGGCTAACCTGAACCGATAAGAGACTGGAAGATGAATGGGTGTCGGTTTAATGATTTAGGGCAGGGGTGGTCAGTCTTATCCGCAAAGGGCTCGTATGTGGGTTTTCACTGCAAATTCCTAATTAGGTTACTAATTAGAGGACTGATTGGCTGAAGAGTCCTCACACCTGGGTTTGAGCAGCTGACCTAAAGGTTACCCCAAAAACCCGCATACACACCGGCCCTTTGCGGATAAGATTGGCCAGCCCTGATTCAGGGATAATGGCAAAAAAACATAATCACTTACTCATAAAATTCCTTAAACAGTGCATTAATTCTGCATGCGAAGTTGTTGTTTTTCAACAAAGCAGGCTTTCATATAAGCACGGTTTGCATGGCGTAATCAGGGTACAGCTGATTAATTAAGACATGTTGGTTTTTCCACAATGCGAGGGCACAGTTCTGTATTTATTCTTTAGTCAACACCACAGTCACTAATTGTCATAAAGGTTGCGACTGCACAGCTTTAACAATTACTTCGATTTTAACTGAATATATTTGTTTTCGGTTTTGCTTCAGAAGGTGTCCGGGTGTTCGACGTCGAGGCACCGCGTGTCCCCGAGCCGATTCTGCACCTCGGATCAAATCGGAAACACCACGATAGCAGAAGCGGGCGTTTGTGTCGGAAAGAGCTTTTCCGCATAAACAGACATCACCGAATCCCCCCCCCCCCACCCACCCCCGACAAGCGACACATACGACTTGCATTAGCTGGCATTCTTTCACCTGCGCCCTGGGAATCAGCTGCGAAATGTCAGTGTGACAATTTCAATTTGCCTCGGGAAGCAGCTCCGGTTCTGCGGTCCGAGGTCATGTGCTGTGTGTCGCCACGGCGACAAGAGCCTCTGAAATGCATAGCTAAGGGGCGGGGCTTCACAACCAATCATGTCAGCAGGCTTTTGTCAGCTTGGTGTCTCCTAAGGTCACCCTAAAAACACACAAATGGTTCTTTAGGAGCATCGTTCATTTCACTGCTACTGGATGGAATGAATAAGGGAATTATACGGGGGTGAGTTTCTCCAGGTCTTCTTAACCCTACGTCATTCGTAAGTTCTGTATCCATGTCGAAAAACCAGCCAAATGTATTTTAATGTATTAAAATGTATTTTCTTGAGCAATGCAAAGTTTGTGGCGTGCTAACTGAATCCATCAAGTAGTTATATACCTTAAAGGCTACCGATGTTGTTGGATTCTGGAAGTTTATAGACATTTTTAACCCCCTATTCTATGTTACCAAGGAAACCTGGTCAAACTGAGAACACAAACAGCCCCCCCAAAACACCCTTTTGGCCACATGTCAGCCCTTCCAAGCATGAGAGGTGGAAAGTTCAGATCCAGAAATTACAAATCCAAAGCGAGGTTTTGTTACACTCAAGTTGAGTATGAAGACACCCATCTCGTAACAATCAGGTCCAAAGCAGGGACCAACGCTGACATTCCATTCACTGGTAGCAGACCGTGAACAGCACAAGAAATCACCGGTTACTGTACAGAAGTGCACATGGTCGAATTAACACCAGTGATTCGGCGGCACCCTGAACTGGAGCACAGTGCCATGTCGTGATTTGACACACCAAGCAAAATTAAACTCCCTTTAATACCTTAACATCAAGTTTGTCATTGGAAAATTATATATATTTAAGGTATATGCTGTTATGGGTGGTTCAAGTGAAATAAATATTTCTGATATTTATTTCTGATAATATTTATGAAAAATTAAATAAAAAATGGAATTTAATCTATATCAACTCTTATCAATGGCACAAAACTCAAAACTGAGCTTCCAATGAATGACCCCTATATATATACCGTAATTACTGAAATTGAAATTATGATGGCATGTTAACGAATGAATTATATTTGTACCCACATGTTTGTCACAAAAAACCTAAACAAATGTTTGTTCGAAACAAACAATTAGGCAAGACATAATCCGAGCAGCTTCCATCCGTCCATTGAGACTCGAGCCCCCTTGACCTTTCTAACAACATCCGCCCTAACGTTCCTCTTTTCATTGTCACCAGTCGAATAACACCGCGGTATATCTGTCTGTTTCCAACCCCCCCCCCCTTTCCCCTCCAGAAAAAGATCAGAACCTTTTCCTCTTCAGCCGAATTTACATCTCTCTCTCTCTTTCTCCCTCCCTCTCTCTCTCTCTCTCTCTCTCGCGCGCCTTCCCGGCTCCCTCTCCCGGAGAATTCTAATGAAGGCGAGCGTGTGCGTTCAGCCGGGAGAACCGAGGACCCGGAGACGGCAGCAGATGGACTCGCTGATACTGCCGGATTACCATAAAAGTACAATCAAGTTCCCGTTTTAAAGTGAATGCGTAAGCAGGCTAAGAAACGGCCCTTTGATTCGCGTTCTGATCAAACTCGCGCCATTGCATTCCCGGAATAATGATGATTATTAATTTCCCCGTACCTCCTCGAAGATGTCGGTTCACAGGTAGGGCGCGGCCCCTACTCTTGTTGTTCTTTTTAGGCGTTACAACCTCCTTTGGTGGGGGGGGGGAGGGGGGGGGACCAACCGCCCATGAAGAAAGTCATTAAAGGCTGGAAGGACCGTCAGTGAAAGGCCAAATCAATGTGATGTGTCTCTGTTTTATGAAAATGAAAAGGTGGCCGTTATGCTTTCATCTATGTGAGGATAGGTATGTACTCTATGTCTGCTGTAAGCTGGGGTGATAAAAAAACAAGGTTATTGTTATTATTACTGTTGTTGATAAGCACAACAGCATTGTTCTTGTTTACATTCATGTCATTTTCTGTGCTGACAATCCTACAGCTGCTAAATGGTCTTTCGCTTTTTTTTCAATAAAGATCTATTATATTCTGTTCTATTCTATGCTGTTATATTCCAGTTTTTTATTAATTGAAAGAGCCATTGTAATTTTGAATTTTAGCTTTGAGCAAAGGAGATTAAGGGGGGACATGATCCAGGTGTATAAGATTCTAACAGGTCTGGATGCTGTTCAGCCAAATGGCTGCTTCAGTATTAGTTTAAATGCCAGAACTCGTGGCCATAAGTGGAAATTAGCGGGAGAACATTTTAAAATGAACTTGAGGAAGCCCTTCTTTACAGAGCGTGTAGTTAGAGTATGGAATAGTCTTCCTGCTAGTGTAGCACAAGCTAAAACCCTGGGTTCCTTTAAATCAGAGCTAGATAAGATTTTAACAACTCTGAGTTATTAGTTAAGTTCTCCCCAAACGAGCTTGATGGGCCGAATGGCCTCCTCTCGTTTGTAAATTTCTTATGTTCTTATGAATTTTTATATTTTTGCCAACTCGTCACAAAAACACTGGTAATTTGATTGGGCCTGTATCCTGTGGTCCTGTGTTCTTGAGCCGATGACTAAATCGTTACTGTTAGAGATGGAAAAAACTGAGAAAATAAAACAACGGAGACCTACAGCCTCATGATTCCGCTGCCCTAAACGTGATCGCGCCGTAAAAACAGCATAACACCACAATATTTATCTATAATACTAAAGACAGACCTCTGTCATTTTTTTTTGCACATTTTAGGAAAAAAAGCAGATTTTTAGCAACTCCACAAATTATGGATTATCATGACTATAAGGATATTGATGTTCATAATCACATTTTTAGACTGGCTTGGATATAAGGCCATATGCGGCCATTAACTCAGACGGAGATGACAGAGAAACAACAGTAGGTGTTTTTGGGGTCACATGACAAAACACCAACTGGGTCATGTGACTGTGCCAGTAAGAAATGCCATTACTATACTGAAGTCAAGACTGTAAGAGAGAATTTGATATTGGGGGACACAATTATTTAAATGCAGAGTTCTATTTATTGGGGGGGCAATGAAGCCAAATTAAATATTGGGAGGTACATGTCCCCTTGTATGTCGTTCACCAGCAGCACCCCCATCCCCCCCCCAACCCCACCCTCCAGTTCCTCTAGGCCCCTGACTGAAGTAACGAGAGAATGATTCCCAGTCTCTTTGTTTACACTGTCTGTAGTGACAAATAATTTACGGAAAGTGACCCGGACAAGTGACGGCTTCATTGGATGAAGGAAATCAGATACAACGCGCATCGTTTAAACCAGCCGCTGAAAAAAAAAAACTTAGAAAGTATTAATTTTATTTACACACATACAGACTTTTTTTGTAACAATGGCACTCTGCCAAACACTATATTTTATCTGCCTGCCAAGACGTTTTTTATGTGTCTTTTTTTTCCGGAAAAGATGCCTCTCCAATTATTTTTGGAGAGATGCAGGGATGCAGAATGACTAGAAGCATCAGGTTTTTTCTCCGTGATGCCGAAGGTAAGCGAAAATGGCCAGAGGCTATGGCATGCGCCCCAGAGACCCACAGGGCTAACAAACTGCAGAACTGACATCTCTCATCCATTACCTCTGCTAACTAGACCTTTAAAAACCTTGACAGTCCGCTGGAGTTGCTCCCTATTGCATTTCAAAAAACATACATTTTTTTACGAACTCAATAAGTTATAAATAATCATGGCTAGGAAGGTATTGATGTCCTAAAGATGTCCATAATCACATGTCAAAGCATCCGTATGAATATTGTGACCTTAATCTCATTCATTGTCTTCAAGTAGCCACCTTCCTTCTATTGTGCACTTAAATGACAACTAAAATTAGTTTTTCGTTAAAGCAGCTATGTTCTTAAGGTCAGAACAACCATATATATGTTAAATAATTGATTGTGACATAATTATGGAACAATAGCGAATTTGACAGTCAAATGATATTTCATTGATTATTGTTTATTTAAAAATCGTTAAATGTATTGCTAACACTAATTTATTAAATTAAGGATCAAATATGTGACGCCTCACCGTCGTTGAATATACACGATTGTTAGTTGTACTACAGCCTTATAAGCCTTTGAAAAGACGGGCTTTGTCACGGGAGCGAGCGAGTTAAAACGGTAAAGCTGCTGAGATCGGAGCGGCCGAGCGGCGAGCGCGGTCACGGACGTCGGCGACGGCGGTGCGGGGACGCGCGTCAGCCCGGTTATCGCAGCGCCGATCCCAGGGTGACAGGCCTCTGGGTGAGATTAGCCTTGCAGGGTGCCTCCAGGAATGTTTCCTTCAGTCACACGGTGGCTCGTCTGTCTCCAGGGTAGAAGGTCACCGGTAAGAACCCTGTCAGCTCCACTTAGCCGGGAAAGCAGCAGTTGACATTGCATGGGCTCGCTGCTCATTAAAATTAGCCCAGCTCTGCGCTTCTGGGTGTAGCCGCTTTGACTTATATACCTGTGTGTGCACGCACCTAGAGGTATTTTAAAGGATGATCGAAGAGACATGCGTTGAATACATGATGGCCCCTGTTTTTAGTTGTATTAAACCCGTTGTTTAATAAAGAACATTCTCTGCATTGGGGATCCTCTGTAATATGTTCTCAGTACCTGGAGACCGTTTGCCTCGCGCATCGTCAGCGGGTGTTTTGTTTTAGACGCGGGCGCCGTGCAAAATGCAATAGGCGGGCGCTCGATAAATATATCACCGGTCGGAATAAACATCGCTCGTATTTAACAGCATCAAAAAGTGACCCAAATTAAAGTTTATTAGTTGCCCAAGAAAATCGATGTTTACGAGATCATGATTTTATTAGTCGTTCCCGGTGTCCTTGGAAAGCGACTCATATAGCTGGGACAGAAGAATTTAAGAGGAAAGGACTTAAAAGTGCTGCTTAGGAGGCATTTAGGAGAGATGTCTTCTAAGAAACATTGGGGATACTGGGTAAACCTCAACAGCAGAAGATGAGCTTCTCAAACTCTGCGTTTTTGTGGCAACCACTGACAAAAATCACCATCTGATAATAAGTGTTCGATTGTTTCATGTGACGCTGACAACCAAAATCAAAAGATACAACAAAACAATGCGGCTTGTTCCCAGCAAGGTGTTCTTGTCTTTTTATGTGTCGTAACATCTGTAGGTCTTCTGTTCATTTCTAAGGAAGAATTTTATCTTGACAACATTACTGTCATGCTCATCCTAAGGCCTTCAATGGAAAGACGTTCCCTCTCAGGTCTAAGAGTGCCATCGATTTTCTCAGCCCGGTGTAGGCCTACCACACAAACTGTGCACTGACAAAAAATTAAAAAACACATTGAAGAATACAAACTAATTTGAAACCAGAGGTGCTAATTAGCAAGAACTAATAATATGTAACATGCCTTTTTATTCCAAGTAGGTAGCAATAATAATAATATTTATGATAATAATAATCCTCCGATACAGGGGGTCCCCAGCCATGTGCCCTGTGCTGCCTGGGATGAGCTCCAGCCCCCCACCCCCGATCCTGTGCTTAATATTTAGAAGTTGAGTGGACAGACACAGTCCGTACAAAGTCCTTAGATCTGTGATGTCATCATTAGATTGTGAAATGGCCATTTTAAAGTCCTTTCAGTTTGCGGGGGGGGGGGGGGGGGGTGTCAGACTTTTTGAAAATCTTGAACTTTGCATAATAATCTGCGCATGTCTCCATCTGAGGATCAGGGGGGAAAAGGAAAACACACACAAGCAGATACAAACACACACACACACACGCAGAAAATGACTAGCGAGAAGTCCAACTTGCAGCCAGGACCATGGAGTTCACTGCGGATGGGTTTAAAGAATCACCAGCAACAGCATTAATATTTAGCGGCCTACCTGCCCGCTACATGAAAGGGTTGGGGTAGACTGAGGGAACGCGCCACAATCCCAGTGTTATTAATTACTGGGGCTCACTCTCCATCCAGCCCTGCTGCATTCTGATTGGAATTTTTTGACAAATAAATAAATTATCCTCATGAAAATATAATACCCACCTCTCTAACCTTTACTTAGTTTAGCTAAAACATTACTAGCTTCACCAAACTTTTCCAGGGTCTTCCCACCTTTGGAATTCTTCCACTGGTGGGGGTACGCGTTCCAGGTGAGTTCCTCGGCCGGGTTTAATATAAAAAAATATGTCCCGCTCGTTCCGGATTTTTCTGAGCACACCTGAGGTCTCCATGTTCCTCCCTATCAGTGTCTTCCACGAAAGGCTACGTTTTCGTAAATAGTTCTAAATGTGTCCTATTGGCGATCTCGTTACTTTCTCGTGTTTGGCTGCAAGAGCCTGATTTCTTCTGGCGTAACCCTCCGATCGATTTAAAAAATAACTGAGGGATATTGTATAGGCTTAAAAAATTAATCGTCCAATCTAAACTGTCTGTTGTGGATGAAAGGAGAAACACACTCAACAGCAGTTCAGTTTTCCTTTACGTTTTCTGTATCATGCACGTTAAACACTTACAACCGGGGCAGATGCGTGCCTCTGCAGGTTAGGCCTCAGTGCTTTTGACCGGAAGGTTGCCAGTTTGAAATCCATGCTTGTCAGATTAGCTACGTCTCCTCTGGGCCCCCCCAGGGTCACTGGATGGACAGCTGACCCTGTGCTCAGATCCCAGGCTCACCTCTTCTCTCTAAACATGCATGTATGTCTTTAAAAATGAGAATGGAAGGTGGGATATGTAAAAAAAAAAAACTGTGTACCTGTACAAATGAAAAATAAAGCTTAATTTCAACGCCATTCGAGGTCACAAACCCCAAGCACAATATTCAGTGTGTGCCGAGTACCAAGGCATTATGGGAACTTCCTTTCACAGCCTCACACACCGCAGCAAGTTCTCCTATCCTCACCAAACACTATAGTCTATGCTCTTCTTTGCAGGGCGTCAAGATGCTTGTTGGGCGCCAGTTAAGGGATTAATTTTGCATCGAATACTAAACTTTCCCATTTTCCGGGCATGGAAGATGAAAAACAACAGGCCAGGCTGTTCTTATGCAAGACATATGTCTCCGTTGAAGCTCCTGGCTTTAATCTTGTCACGGTGCCACTAGAACACGCCGCGCGTTGGGTGGAGCCCGGGGGACTCGACGGAGGGGGCGCCAGCCAATCCGAGAGGCCGTACCGCAGGTATTCCTGTCGGGCGCGGTGTTTTGGAAGCCGTCGGACGGCCCTTGGAGCTGCCTGTCAGTCGCCTCCCAGCTACTGGAGTGCCTTTATTGTCCCTGTCAGCTAGCAGCCTACGGTAACGACGGCACTCTGTCACCTTCCGTCAGGCCTGACCGGCACCACGTTCACTGTGCCAACCCCATGCTCCATCTCTGCGGCTTCCTGGACTCCGACCCGGCACTAATTAGCTCTTTGGAGATTTCTCTTTATGAAGCAGTTCGGGGGGGGGGGGGGGGGGGTGGATGGAGCACCGTTAGCTACAGTGAGAAAAAGGAACCGTCGAAAAGTTTCGGGCTTGACAGTGGAAGTCGTCTCTTACCTGGTTTCAGCGGGCGCTATGATTTAGTAATGAAGTTACAAGTGGGAGATTTTGCCGCGGAGACGCATGGCTCACATTAGCTAAGACGTGGAAGTTCTATCGCTACTCCGTCTTCTCGCCGGATACGAGGATAGAGGGGGCTAGGGGGTGGCAGGTGTGTGTGTGGGGGGGGGGGGAGGCGACATTTCCACGTCTGCCTTCCCTAATGCGTTTCGGTTTTAAATGATCAGGTGATCAATGAAAAGTCGGGTCATTATCACGCGTGGATCCCCAAGAAGGAATTCGCTTTCCCTTTGTCTATGCGGTGTGTAAATATTGTGCTCACCGAATATGAAAGTCGTGCAACTCTAAGGTACAAAAAAATAGGGAGAAAGATCAAGAGTGGGTCTTACATCAAGAAGGGCCCTGAGGATGTCTTTGTTGTCAACTTCAGAAGGGAAGAGAGGAGCAGAGGAGGATGGGAGCAGAAGGGGAAGATGCCAGAGCAAGCTCAAAGGACCAGGTCTGGCCAAGGCGATCGGTATTCTCAACCAGTCTGCCTTAAGGCTCAGATCAGGGGGAATAAGCTGGCAGCCAAGCCAGAGGGCATAACAGCACAAACACACCTTCAGCTCTGAAGCACCAGAGGTCTGTCCTGCAATCTAAAGGGGAGCGGACTCGGGGAAAACAAATAAACCGTAATTACCAGCGAATCGATGCCGGAATAAGATCCATTGTGTGTTTATGTCAGTGAAGAGGGGATGCGGCTCCCACCTGACCCTGCCGTGATGCCAACACCAAGCATCTCCAAGGACCCCCATAGCTACAACCGCGGCTGTGACGACTGTCCCCAGCTAACCGGGGTGTAGAAGCGACATCGCGCCACAAGCCGGCCAAGCGTTTCTTCTGTGTTTGCATCCATGCCTTGCAGTCAAAATATGAATCATGCAAAATGATCCAGCAACAGTATGACACAATTACTAAAGTGGAGATAATGACATTAAGCAATTTAAAATGTTAATATTTGACAAGACTGGGAAGGTCCTGAATGCTAAAGCAGATCTGTATTTTATCGTATTATGTAACTCAGACAAGTGTCTGCATGAGAAAACTACTGTGGTTAATAGGGCTTGCAGCAAAGTTTACGGAGAATCTTTCATCTGTCTTGTTTGCCGCATTCCGGAATTTATGTGATGGCAGCCTTGGAGTCTGTGAAGTCCAATATGTCACTAAAAGAAATTTAATCCACTTGGAAATGTATTTTTGAATGGGCATTTCTGTTTTAAAGAAAATCTTCCTTTCCATTCCAAAACACGCATAATGTATTTTAATAACTAATCAATATACTTGCACCGTGTCTTTTCAATAATCACCATGGAGACCATTACGAATGTGTGAATAACATTCTCGCCGCTCAATAACACTTAATTTAATAATAAAGAAGCATTAAATATTATTTTACTTGGCACAAATTGCTTGTTCGATTCGTGGGTTCAGAGACATTATGACATTATGACATGCTGAAGAGTACAATATGCGCAAAATCTTTCATTTTTAATTCAATCTTGATGCGCCTTTTCCCTGCCCGCCTTCACTGCACCAGCTCAAGGTTAATAATGTACGGTTGTGGAAGATTAATAAATACACCCCGAACAATTAGTTATGCATCAATACCTCGATCGATACTGAGCTTCATAACCGTCACTTTTGGGATAAAGGAGTTTTTTTTATTTATTTTTTGTATGAGACTTAGACATAGCCTCATTATCAGTAGGTAAGGAGTCAAGTGGAAGATGTATGCAACTGTACGTCGTTTCCAATTCCATGCGCAAGGTCGGGGATTATCTGAAAATGCAGATGGCAGAACTCCATGGATGATACGTGTCGTACAATGAAAAGGGCATTAAAACAAGCGCCGCAAATCCATGCCACAAAGAACATCCTGACCGGCTACAGACGAGGGCTTCTCAGTGCTTCACTGACATTCAAAGTTTTTTCAAGTGCATCACATCCAATCAATGACCACTTATACAAAATAACACAAATTCTACGCTCCCTTTTCATTTCAAATTGAGTTTATTGCATGGAAATACAATGTTTGTTAGAGTAAATATGCGAGATGTCGGGTAGGCAGACAAATGCAAGATCAAGATTTCTCAGCAGCAATTGTCTTTACACAAACTAACTGAAGGTGTCTACAAAACTGCCTTGTCTCTTAAAGTATACATGCGCAATGCATATAGCACAGGGGGCAGGTCGAGGCAGCATCTGAATCTGTTCTTAATGAAGACATCTTATTCGACAGGCTTGGGAATGTATATATGGACTCATGTGTGGACAGGAAACATTCACGTGTACAAGAAATGAAAAACAGTAGCTTAAAAACAATGCGTTGTAAATATTGGAATCTAAATATCGAAATCGATGACTCTGCGCGAGGTCGCCGGGAAGAATCAGATTGATCTCTCTGATTCAGCTCGCATGGCTAGAAACGTGGAACTTGAGAAGAACCAGAATCCTGGCTTTGGCCGTCTGGAGAAGACGATGCATTAACGGCGCCAAAGAGTCGCTCATTAATAAGGAGGGCCCCGCTGAGTGTTGCTCGGAGTTAAAAACACACAGTTGAGGGATGCCACTGCAATCAGGGCAGCCGCCGCGCTCAGAGGCATTGACTTGAGCCTCAGATCTGAGTCAGAATCCAAACTGTGTGTTTTTGGCCAGAGACTTACAGTAATTGACAGTTTAAGGAACTGGCTCCGGCCTTGAGTATGTGGACCAGGGACCTGGTTTAGCTGGAGTCCAGACTGTCATTTATGTGATTAATGTCACCTCTGTTGCAATGTTGTCATCCTCCATTTCAGTCAGCTAGATGTGAATTTATCTCTTACTAAGGCTATGCATTTTATAGCCTGGTTCCGGTAAAATTACAGCCTCCTAAACTTATTTTTAGAATCAATTCACGGTAAAATGAATTTATTTAACTGATCTTTACTGTTTCAATTCTACATCAATTGACTAGTACAGATTATTTGTCTGTCTGTTGGTATTCTATTACTATTGTCACAATGAAATATGTCTTTCTAATGATGTGGGATAATTAACTAGTTTCTGGTTCGAATATAAATCTACCTAGTTAGCCGGATATGACTTAAGGCAAAGGCAATATAAAAGCTGCAAACCTGTTAAATCGAGTTGTACCGCATATCAGGGCAGAAAGGAACCATCAAATATTTATTTAATCAATAGATAGTGTTAACACGACCATCGCGGTATCAGAGCTGAGGCCGAAATTTAAGATGACGGCCGGCGTTAGGAATCGCGCACGCCGCGCGTTTGAAGAATGCGCTCTCACCTGAAGGCTTTCAGGTTCATTTCCCATTCGTTCATCCCACCTTGTACCTGTGACTGGGAACAAATGGAAGGGCGGGGCGCTGTCTGTCGACCCAAAGAGGTCGGTAAGCGACCTTCAATTATTCAGCGCCCATACGCAGTGGCCTTTGCGCCCGTCGCTGGCTGCCGCAGGCAGGTGGCGTCTGCATCTCGGCCGCTATGCTGTGTATCGGCGCCGGCATCTGCTCGCCTTTTTTGGCCTCCCCTGGGGGGGACGGCGGCTGGTGGCTGCCAATCCTTGTTTATTTCAAGATACCGGGGCCCTGCTTGCCCTCCCCCCAGATTCGCCACCGCGTTTTTGATTCAGATGTAGATCCAAGGAACTATATCCTAGAAGTTTACGGACAGGTGTGTAGCCAGGGTCCACCCAGGGGAAAATACCGGCAAAGGTGCCAAACGCCCCGTGGATCGTTTTTCATTTCTTTCTTGTTTAAATTATTAATTTACACCTGCAAAGATGACTGTCTGATACGTTTGATTTGAAAGCGTTTAGGTCTTCACCGCCGTTTTGCCAAACGCGCAAAACCCGTGTTGCTCACCAGCCACCGGGTCACCGACCGAACGCTCCGATTTCTGCGGCGGCCTCCGTCCTGTCTCTGGGCTTTCCCACTAAATTGCGGGATTCATTTTTGATGCCAGATTGAGCCATGCCCTGAGCAATAACTTGAATTTTCATTACTTTGCCTTTTTTTCTTCCTACAATGACAGGATTCGGTATATAGCGGTGAGCTGGGAAATATCTTGACAAACTTACGACGGTGCCTTCAAAGGAAACTTTAATTTAACTTTTTAATATCGGTCAAGCCAAGCGCTAAGATTACATTCATATAACATTAATATTACACCTATGATGTAATCTAATAGCAATAAGAGGATTTCAGGCATTTCCACAGTCTTTAATAACAGTTTTTTTAGAAGCGTATGCACAAATCTGTCTGGAATTCACTGGCATGTAACATGTAAAGAAAGTTTCAGTCTCTTAATAGGTTCTTAACAGCAAATTCTAATAAAAACGGCCACATTTGACTAAACTTTCCTAGGGATTCTTTACTACCTCTGGTGTGTGACTCGGATGTAATTATGTGAAATAATCTCATGTATTACCTATTCACGTAAATTAACCGTTTTTAAAATTGATTTCCTTAACATGCACAATATTTGCATCTAGTATGAAATCCAGCACTGAGATATGAAACATACTTTCTCGAAACGAAGTTTTCTTGGGTAGAATTAAAACGACATAACAGTATGAAAGGAGCATGGCAATATGCATGATTTGTTATAGGCTATATGTAATATCGAGTAATTACGCAAATAGGAATTTAGTTTGAAAAAAATATATATTTAGTATTTGGAAATATCCTTTCTTCATAGCAACAGGTACTTTGTCAAAACGCCAGAACTGTCGTAATGTTTTATCAGCGTTTGCAAGTAACCCAGGGGAGTCAGATGACATCAGACCACCAGCTGGGGTGATGTACGGCTTTCAGCTCAAACGGGGGAGCACAAGGACTTCGGAATAGCTAGCGGGGGGGGGGGGGGGGGGGGGGGGGTTATAACGGACCACCGGGGAGCCACGTGAGAGAACTCCGCTCCACCACGAGGATGCCTACGAAATGGGGATTTATGAATAATTATTAAATACGTCTTGTACTGCTTTTTTGATCCTTGTCAACTTTGTGATGTCGACGTGTCCCAAGTTGTAAAAGCGATGATCTGGACGGATATATGAATGAATCATAACACATTTTGGAGGAAATTCATCTGAAGATTCACAGCTTAATCTATTTTTCACTCCTTTCAGTGCAATTAAATCAAATGATAAATATTAACAATTATACCAAAACATCTCATTTTATCTATTGCCAACTAACAGTCCTCCACTTGACTTATGAAGTTTTGCGATGCTTATATCTCAAAGACCGTAAGGATCACCAAGGCAGAATTTCAGCACCCAGTTCTGAAACACCCCATGCCCCCCCCCCCCCCCCCCCCCATGCATACCCCCTTCTTGTGTGATTCTTTTACACCCCCACATTCCCACATTTGGTGTGTGCGTGTGTGTGTGTGTGTACATTTCCACTACCATATTCAAAGTCTTATACAAAATACATGTTCCATCTGGTCAGGCTTGGTGAACTTAAATATACCTGTCAAGTGTAGCTTTAAAGTTGGTTCGCTAGCTCTTCTGGGTCTCCGGAATACACTAAGGCTTTAATTAAAAAGCAGTCTGGTTCCAGTATGTGCCTCTAAATGAGGGGTATTGCGCTGGCAGCAGAGAATCAGAGGTCTTGCAGTGGGACCGTGCCTGCCCCTTTCATCGCTTCCCGTCCTCACCTCTGAAGCTCCAGGAGCGGCCGGCCGTCTGGCTCGCCTGCGGATCGCAGGCGCAGACACACGGAGTCCCTCGGAGAGACTGGGATCCTGATGTTTTTCTTCCTCCACAGCCTGCTGTTGCTGCTCCATTCCTTATGCCAGCGCGGGCAATGGCTGTGAAATCCCGCTCCATCTTTTCGGACATTATAGGAGAATCCTGAATAAAATAGCTTTTTATACCCAGGTGCTTGGCTAAAATCTCTAATGGTTTTTAGAACTAAAATGGGTGAAATGGGTAAAAGAAGCACAATTCTCATTAAGAAAATAATATGCCACTGCAGCTGCCATGAAATAGTATTAAATAGTCATTTTCAGAATGTGCTGGAATTTCTTAATATATAATTAAATTGTAAATAAGCCTTATATTTTTTAACACATATCATGATTTTGTGTAATTTTTTCCTGTGTAGCTGAGAATATGTTTTCTCAAGATCTTTTTGCATGGAACTGGGACAGTTGTCAGGCTGAGATGGCAGTGAATATTGCTAAACAAACAAAACAAAAACATATGTTCACAGTTCTCTAACTGAAATGGCAGTGAACATTGCCAGACAAACAAAACAAAAACAAATGCTCAACATTGTTTAGCTGAGATGGCAGTGAACATTGTAAACAAACAAAACAAAAACATATGTTCACAGTTCTCTAACTGAGACGGCAGTGAAAATTGCCAAACAAAACAAAAAAAAATGTTCACAGTTCTCTAACTGAGATGGCAGTGAACATTGCCAAACAAACAAAAGCTCACAGTTGTTTAGCTGAGATGGCAGTGAACATTGTAAACAAACAAAACAAAAGCTCACAGTTGTTTAGCTGAGATGGCAGTGAACATTATAAACAAACAAAACAAAAGCTCACTGTTGTTTAGCTGAGATGGCAGTGAACATTGTAAACAAACAAAACAAAAACAAATGTTCAGTTTCTTTTGCTCTAGTCCATATTTCTCACCATTGTTTTGGAAGCTTCTGTTCAATATATTGTCTGATTTCTTCATAAATATTTTTAGAGAATGAATTTTAGAAATCTGTAGTGGTAATAACAGAAATATAGAAAAGATAATGTTCTTAAAGCTTGGCTTCTTAAAATGTAGCCAGTCATGATATGACACTTTTCTACATTCTTGGACACTCAATGAGCATTTCTACTTAAAAGAAAAAAAAGCTTGTACATGTTGTAGTTTTAATGAAATGTTCATTTTATAGTTCATTGTGTCTGATACAGACTAGGGCTTCTTCACCCAGCAAGAATCTTTTTACAGTCTTACAGTTTCATGATCCCATTTCCAAAAAAGGTGGGATGGGACAACGAATACTGGAAAAGTTGTGTAATGCTAAAACAAAACACCTGGCTGAATATCTCACAACTAATTAGCTTAATTGGCAACCGGTAAGTAAGATGACTGGGTATGAAAAGAGCCTCCCAGAGAAGCAGAGTCTCTGTGAAGCGAAGATGGGGAGAGGATCACCACTCTGTGAACGACTGTGCATTAAACAGATATGTTACTCAACATAACATTGCAAATAATTTGGGGATTTCATCATCTATATACATAATGTCATTAAAAGATTCAAAGAATCCAGAAAAATCTCTGTACGCAAAGGACAAGGCCGAAAACCGATATCAGAGATGCCGTGATCTTTGGGCGGCACTGCATTAAAAACAGACACGATTCTATAGCGGAAATCACTGCATGGGCTCAGGAACACTTCCAAGAACCACTGTCTGCGAACACAGTTTGTCGCTGCATCCATAAATGCAGGATGAAACTCTACCCATGCAAAGACGAAACCGTATCTAAACACGATCCAGAAACGCCGCCGACTTCTCTGGACCCCGAGTTCATTTAAGATGGACTGAGGCAAGATGTGGTCTGATGGATCGAAATTTGAAATTCTTTTTGGAAATTACGGACATCATGCTGTCCAAGCTAAAAACAGGGGGAACCATCCAGCTTGGTATCAGCGGACCGTTAAAAAGCCAGCATCCGTGATGGTATGGGGGCGCATTAGTGCCCATGGCTTGGGTAGCCTGCACGTCTGGGAAGGCACCATTAATGCTGAATGATATATACAGGTTCTGGAGCAACTTATGCTGCCATCCAGACAACGTCTTTATCAGAGGAGGCCTTGTGTATTTCAGCAAGAAGATGCCGAACCACATTCTGCGGGTATTACGACAGCACGGCTCCATTGTAGAAGAGTCCCGCTGCTAGACCGGCCTGCCTGCAGTGCAGACCTGTTACCCATTGAACACATTTGCAGCATCATGAAACAAAAAATACAACAAAGGAGACCCCGAACTGTTGAACAGTTGAAATCTTATATCAGGCAAGACTGGGACGACATTTCACTTTCAGAACTTCGGCAACTGGTGCCCTCAGTTCCCAAACGTTCGCAGAGTGTTAAAAGAAGAGGTGATGCAACACGGTGGTTTACATGCCCATATTCCAAAAAAAGCGTATCGCTGCCATCAAATTCAAACTGAGCACATCTTTGTCATAAATCGATAAGATTTCTCAGTTTCGACATTTGATGTGTCGTCTTTCTTCTAATTTCAATCAAATATATGATTTATAACTCTTTGTACTTTGTTTTTATTTACACATTTATTGGTTTTACACAGTGATCCACATTTTTTTGGAAGCATTGTTGTATGATTAAACCAATACATACCAGTTCAATACAGTTACATTCGATCAACATGATGGTAAAAGAATATAATAATCATCACATCCCTCTAACAGATAAACAGCTATGGAAAATGAATTGATGGGTTACAATAATAGTAGAGCGTATACACACACACACACACACACACAAAACATTATTATAATTCTGTTAATTAAAAATAAATGTCTCGTGGTTCGAAGATTACATTTGTCATTTAACTAGTCATTAAATTATGGAGGTTGCGCGCGAAATGTTGATTTAAGTACAATTAATCGATGCAATATTCTCGTGTATAATGAACTGGAAATATGACAGATAACATTGTATTTGGAATTTCCGAGGTAACAAATCCACGAGACCTAATATATCCAGTTGTTTTCCCTAAAGCTCTTTTTCAAAACAAAGTATTGTGTCTGGAAATTAATTCATCAGATATATATGGATGCGTATTTCAAGAGAATAGTAATAATAATAATAATAAAACCTCACGTGTCAACTACTTTACAAATGTTTATGGAAAATCCGAAAAGATGGGCAACCATGACACCTAGTGGTGTAAAAGCAAAATACCCCAAAATCTTGTGACTCACGGAGAACTTGGACTTACGCATGAGAAATTAAATATATTCTCTATTCTCTATTCAATAACAGATTATGCTCATCTGCGCATCAATTTTCCATTTAGTACAATTTCCACTTGTATATATGTTTTTTTCGAATACAGCTGTGTTTTCAGTGTGCAGGCTACATGGTTACTTGTAATTACATTTAAAACTTACGGTGTATTAAGAACGGATGAATGTGCGCTTTTCCGGTTTTACTGCTATCATGAAACCTTTGACGGAGTACTTTTGCTTTTCAACAATTTCCTTAGAAAAAGTTTCATTTGTGTCTTAAACTTGACCGATATGACCAGGCCTATATCAAACTTAAACAATGCAAGCCGGTCATTGTAAATGTATTTTGTATTTAAAAGTACTGACAAATACTTGTTGGAAAATGCAAATAACCAGGTTTATTTTATATATTTTAAATTTTTTGGGAGATGTGGTCATTTTTGGAGTTCAAAGGCTCCGCTCAGATCCACACACATGTTCGCGACTTTACAGCCACGATCGGT
Source organism: Brienomyrus brachyistius (assembly GCF_023856365.1). NCBI lineage: Eukaryota > Metazoa > Chordata > Actinopteri > Osteoglossiformes > Mormyridae > Brienomyrus > Brienomyrus brachyistius. Next base: position 166,340 of record NW_026042432.1, on the reverse strand, counting down.
GTAAGGCAGATAAGCAGATCAGTTGCGGTTGCTGGTTCTCTTGGATGATTGGTTCTCTGGGGAGTACTTTATATGTTACCGGTTTCATACCCGCCCCCTGCTCCGTATGTGGGCTGCGTGTTCTACCCATATTTGCGTGAGTTTCCTCCGGGTAGTCAGATTCATTGCAGTACAGTACAGTTGTACAGTTTAGTTGTACAGTACAGTTGTGTTCCCTAAATCGTTCGTTGAGTGTGTTCTGTCCTGGCCCGGAATGTCATCTGGAGTGTACCATGTGTTTCACTGGATAGGCTCCAGGTACACCGCGATCCTGCGCTGGGTCCTCATCATGCTGCGTTTTCTGTTCGCCGAGGAAAGGCGCAGAGAGCTACTCACTAAAAAGGCTGCATCTGATGAGCATAACTCCTGTGATACGATTATAACACGTTATCTAACTCTACATGCGCTTTATATTTACAATGCCAGTGCACAGCACGCTTACTTGCAAATCCGAAAAGAAATTAACCAGCTGGACCTGTGTAGCCTAACATATTAACCGTTAGCTTAACAGTGGTTGATCGCTCGCCACGTTCTTGGTTATGTAATGCTTCAGTTTTTTTACGTTTATAAAGAATGGTATTGCGTGTAAAGGAACGCAAATGTCTGATTTTGTTTTTGTCATGCAACACAAACCAGTGGGCCCCATCTGGCGAGGAGTCGCTGTACAGCGTTTGGATTGTTATGTAGACATGGCAAAGTTTGTTTTGAATTGTACTTTCCTTTGTTTTTCTACTAGAAAACTCTGCTTAACTCGTCCCTTATTGTCTTAACTGTAGTACTCAGAATGTGTTTCTTGCTTGCAGTCGGCTTTGAAGAAAACCTGGGAAAATAGCCTTTGTATGGTTTACTATTAAATTATTGGTAACACTAAGGACAATGGCGATTATTTTTTTTCCCCAAATATGCACTCCCGTTAAATAGCTTAAGTCACAAACACCGAGTATATGTAAAAGATGCGTAAGGATATAATAGTATTTATCGAAATTCGGTTTCTTCTGTGTTTTCTGATAAATAAAGGACGCGCATGAGAACAGGGACCGGGGCCGCTGGTGGTCCGGTTTGGCGTTTATTTGACTTTGCAGCCTGTTTAATGTGTTTACACTGAGTCTAACATTAATCAGCGGGTCATGACTCTCCAAGGAAAAGCGGGTGAAAGTAGGACAAAGACTGGCATGTTTTATATTCAGGAAAATTTGTACTATAACAGTAATAATGAGCATGTATTTTCATGATATTATTTGGTCAAAGCAATAACGGTCTATACTCGGCACTGAAGTATTTTGTGGCACTGTAAATGCAAGGTCGTATACGGTTTCCTTGGTTTTCTTTATTAAACGAATAACTTCTTATATTAAAGCAGCCCTCGCATCCTGTTTGCAAACGGCGAAAACTGGCGCAGTCATTAATAGGTTAAGCTACATAATTTTTGACTACGCATATTAACGCCACAGAGAAACCACAATTTCATGACGAAGGTTCACTGCGCCATTTGTTTGGATTTTATTTAAGGTTAATTTCCTAACAGTCATAAATATATATAAATAGCGCTTATCCTTGAAGGAGAGCGCACTGACTTTTCTCAGACTATCAGTTTCAAAAATAAACACGCGATAAAACAATACGAAACGGTAGTTGTTTTTTCGCGAAGGCTGAGAGAGCGCACAATGCAGTTTCTCATCACTGAGGAGCTGAAAGCCTATAGACTTACAAGATTGAATTATATTTGTATTATGTTTGCTTTGCAACTTATTGGAATGAGAGATGAGACAAAGATGGGATGATGTTACTAAGTATCTGTCCTTAATTCCCCCCGCCCCCACCACCAATTTGGGGCCAATTTATGACGTTTCTCCAGCTGTTTGCTCACTACTCATCCCCCACATTTTCCGTCCTCCTGCAAAAAGACCTTTGACCTCTGACCTCTCGTTTCCCTTAAGAGGTTCTCATTGAACACCATACTTCGGGAATCTCTCCCTGGAGGTTCATAACTATGATTTCCCCCCCCCCCCCCAAGAAAACAGCATGTCCTAGAGTGCATGAATACCAGGAGTACTGTATATCACAAGCACACACATGCAGAATTCGCCTTAAGGTACACCTCATCTCCGAAGGAAACCGAAAGCCTGAAATGTCATCGAGCGTACGATAAATGACATTTTCCCATATTCTGAGTCAGTTCGTATTTTAGCACCAGTTCAGAAGTCAAATGTAACGAGGGGACTATTTGCAAACAGAATTAGTTATCCACCGCATGTCTCTGAGTTTTCAAGAAACCAGCGTTGTATTGGTTAGACAATGAACTGCAAGGCAGTATCAGAGAGTCCAGAGGTGCAATTCACCAAGTTATGGAGTGTAATGTAAACATCCTTCAGGTGAAGAGTTTGACACAACCCAGGTCATACGTGTATTTAAACATTCTCATTGTGTTACATAATAACTCTCTATTCTGATTTCTGTATATTTCTTAATGAGGCTTGTTTTTGTAATGCTAGGGAGAAACTGTCAGTTAGGGGCATCGTTAGGCTTATTTGTGCCCTTCAGAGGTAAAGTGGGCTATCCCACATTTTTGACCCCTACCCCCTTTTTATTGAATATTTTCAATTAGATAAGATGTTATTATCTAAGTCATACCTCTGTGCTACCTATGTTATATATCAACTGTAGGGTATAGACACACTGAATTTATTTTAAAAAAAATTCAACTTTGGAGCTCATTTTCTCAAAACTTTGTTTTTGTGGGATAGCCCAATTTACCTCTCAAGGGCACATTTAGGGGAGGCTTTAAAGTGTTTTTACCAGCCCCCCCCAGTAAAGCCCCTCCCCCCCCCCCATCCATTCATCTCTAACTAAGCTGCTGCCAGTCCCATACATACAAAATGTTATTTTTGCAAACTGACATTGCAATAAGTACGGCATTCTCTTGGAGTTTAAGCTGTAATTCATCCGAAATAAAAACCACAGAAAACAGACTTCCCCTCTTCCATGCGCCCCGTTAACATTATACTAAGAATGAGTATGATTTTACATGATCATTTCATTTTTTCCCCCCTCCGTCTACATTCCAGCACAGTCGATAAGGTTGTCCTGGGTTCCTGAAGTCTGCAAATATGTTTTATTTGGCACCACAGCCCGGCCCTCATGTAATGGTTGCAATAATGTGCCTGTGGTCTACATCACGCAATGGCAACGTCAGATTATCCCAGAACACGCGAGGCTGAGAGCGGCCAGGTCTGGAAACGTTTTGGGGTGTATGGGTGAAGGTGGCATGAATTCTGAAGCTTTGAGTAAGACCCTGAAAGAGTCAAATATTTACTACTGAAGAACTTTCCAATGTAAACGCCACAGTTGTTTTTATCTTCTTCTTCTTTTAAGATCCATTGCTTGGTGTCTCTCCAACACTAGATATTTAGATACGAACAGGATGGGGGCGATGGCTCACTGTCTTCAATGTAGCTGAAGAAATATTACAAGCTCAGGACATATTTTTCAGGAGATGTGCTATTTAAATGTGCTAGATATCCTAATCAAGAATAATAGAAGGACCATGATATTGGGCACGGTTCTGTGGCCGTAGATATTTTTTTAACAAAAAGCTGTGATGCAGGAAAAACGGAACATGAGGGTGCATTTTCGCCCTATTTGAGTGTCCCTCAAGCGAAATTTACCAAAACTGACCCCTGGTGGTTAAATATCGAATACTGATGTTCACGTCAAATTTACCTAGATCTCCCCCCGTTGGAGCACCTGTCCCCGAAACGTTTCTGATTGGTATTGAGTTACTGGCAAGCAGAACACTATCCACGTATAATCAGGACTCCGTCCACTGCACGCACCTGGCTGAAGTCCAGCTGTTTCCCTGCATTCCAGTGTCATGGAAACGCATTGCGAATTTCTGTATCAGTAAGTATGAGGTCACCGTATCTGACGAGTCTATTCTGCCAGTGAATTATGCAAAATACATACACTGCGGCTGTGAACATCTGCGGGAGGACAGCCCCTGCTGTATTTTTACATTTTAATCTATCCACTCATCCTCTTAAACTTATCAGATTTCACCCCGAGCCAGCATGGGGCTAACAGCGCCTCTTGCGTCTGGTGGGCTACGGGACGGACGGCGGAATTATTCATTTCCTTTTCCTTCCTATTATTACAAAAAACGCCTCGGCTCCGTCTGTTTTGTGTTTCCTGTGATCATGCGACGTTTGTCTTCAGCCTGTTTCCGAGAAGCTTCAGCGCCGCAAACCATTTTATTAATTTAATTTCTGATCATAACCTCATGCTGGCAAGGAATCAATCGCTTTTATCATCGCTTGGACCTAAACAACACCAGAGTCAGAAAAAGAGAAGTAAGCTAAATAAAGTAAACAAAGGAAATATTTAGTTCAAAGATTAATTACGTCAATTAGAAATAGGAACCTCATAATTCATATGGCTATGTTTATTTTTATGATTAGCTTTAACAACTATTCACTTTATGTACTATATACAATAATTATACTGCTTAGAGTTTGAGCTTCCCATGTAGGAAAACAAACCAGTACCAATTTCTAAAAGCATTTGGGTCGTTAATACAAACGAATGATTCCCAAGAGTAACTTTTTTTTTCTCAATACCTATAAATGAAGGACTATTGCGACGATAAACAGTCTTATTTTCCTACCGAAGGCTTATGTTACGTTTGTTACTAGCTCACTGTGCACGCTGGTTAACAACCCCCCCTTCTCGAAAGTGCATCAAAGGCGTGCTACCGGGGGGAATGTAAACAGGGATCGGAGAGTAGAAGCCCCTGAGGATTGTGGGATAATTGCAGCGGAGCAGAGCTAAGCTGGTTTTAACCTTCCCCCCCCCCACTCACACACACACCCCAGATAAGGAAGGGAGGCTCTACTACAGCATTATCTGCTGTGATTCCATCACAGGAATGGGTGTCACCGTCTACATCGCTGATAGCCGGGTCCCTCTGTTAGCCAAGGCTCTACCCTGCTGCACGTGACGCACTACGCCTAAGCATGTCAGTGTGGGGTGGGGTGGGGTGGGGGAGAGAACTTGGTCACCTGTCTGCCTAAAAGCAAAGGGGTTCCGGGAACAAGACTAAGAGACATTCTGTGTCAAAGAAAATCAAGCAGATTTATAACTAGGAGGATTTACTGCTGCCATGAAAAAAATCTCTTACTTTATTAACTCTTAGTCTCACTGAATTCAACCATTGTACTGAGTATCTAACACGGTAGTTTATTAATAAATACAATTTAGCAAATCCGATCTTTCGTATTTAATTCCTGCAAATTACCAATTTGATTTGAAGAGTGCGACTTTGCATCAGGCCAAATATATTTAAAGTGTGTTATAACGCAGAAAGTACTGGTTTCCACGCAACACTTAAACATTAACAGCCCAGTGCCAGTGAACTCTGCCGAACTTCCTCGGACTGGTTCTCGTCGACGTCCTTTTACGTCAGAGAGCAGGAGACCAGCCGCTCTGCATCTGCGCGTCTTCCTCGCCTGTGAGTTAGCGGTCATTTCTCTACCAGTAACTGTAAACACATTTTCGGCATTTGTAACAACATACTGTAGCAAAGTCAACTCTGGTCTTTCGCCCAAGTTTTTCCTGTACGAAGACCTGCACTTACACTGCCGCAAATGTATTAGTTACACTTTACTTGCACACATACTTAGCAATAACTCAGTTACTACTGAAGTACAAATTATAAACAAATATAGCTGCTACGTGAGGTAGAAGATGCATCACGATTCATTAATGGTGAACAAACATTAGATCAGTATTTCACTTGTGTTATTCATGACTTGTTCCTTCGGTAGTTCACAAAGGTTTATAGAATTAACACACGTAGTAACAAATATAGTAACTGCTTGAGATTAATGATGAATTGACATGAGATCAGTATGTAACAAACACTTAGATCGTAGTTAATTAATACATAAGTAATAATATAATAGTGTACTATTTATGCTCCTTCAAGTAAAATGTTACCAAAATATTCACATTCCGTCTATCTTCTAACGACTTGAATCCCATCTCAGGCAGTTCAGGGATACACGGCTGGGAACGCCGTGTATCCCTGTAATTATAAAAATATTGACGCAGTAAACAGTACACGTTAATATGAGGCATCAACCGTAACCTAAAGTAACATGACTAATTGTCCCCAAGTAACTATGTTACTGAGAACAGTTTCCAAAAAGAACATTTAGATGTACGTGCAAGAAACCCGTTATGTAGCGCAGGGCTCAAAATAGAGAGAAATGAAAACGAAGTGTTGAACCCTCTCTGTTCTCTGCATTCTTGCGTGTAACGACACATATTGGCACGATAAAAACCTTACTTTTTTATGAGTTTTTTGATGGTGTATTACTAGTAATTCATGGTAATGTATGGCGGGACTGGTGTATAAGCGAAGGATTCTGTAGGGACCTTTGGGTATGGACATGCTAGTGGTGAGAATATGCAAGAGATTCTCAGTGTGAAACCGCGAACAAGGTCTGTTACTCTCTACTGGAGTTACACCGTCTGCTGCAGATGGTGATAAATGTACACCACAATTAAGTTGTTTTAACGTGAATAAAATGTCCATTAAGTCAACCATTTACAAAGAGCAATTTTAACTGGTCCTTACTGGTAATGAAAACCACATTGCTGTACCACAATGCATTGTTGCGCACGCTGTCTTTAGTTACTTTTGATCGCAGCAATATGTCGATTCTTTTTGTTGTTGTTGTTGTTGTAACGCTGCTCACACGTTACGAATGCAGATGTCCGCATCAGCACCGTGACCAAAAAAGTGTTATGCGACCACCGTCTCTGAGAATCCGCGGACTGTAAGACACACGCCAGCGCACGGAACGTTTAATAAAGGCCTATTTTTATTACTTTAACTTTTATTTTACCAGGCTGTTTAAAACTGTTTCTTATTTACAATTACAACCTGGCAAATGCCAGAAAACACTTGTAGAGAAAGGACAAGTGACAGATTTAGAAAAAAAAATAGATTAGATTAAACTGAAATAAAACATTACCTGGTGGGGGGAATACAATCTACCATGACCACCGTTTCTTGCAATTAAAGAGAAGATGAAAGGCGGGGTCCTGACGTGGTTTACCCGTCACGAAAGGTGGGCGGGGCTGAGCCACGACCTTTCCTTTCCGAACTGGGACACAACCTTGGGGCGCGTCCTTATGTTTCTATGTTATTAAATTACGCAGCCCTCTCCCACACCCCTTGGGGAATCTTCTGTGGATTTGGAACGCGGGGCCGACAATCCCCTGCAGGTCAGAGGGGTGACTGTTTTTCTTGGATGGTTTTCATGCATTTCCTTGCTGGGAATCGAGCTTTAGGAAAACATGGCGATCACGGCCCCTCTCCCCCCCCTGAAATCTCGGACCCTCCGGGGGCACAGGATATGAGCCGGGCCTCTCCGACGAGATGGACCTCTCGGTTGTTGCTCGCTCGCTTTCCCTGGATACGCCAACAGTCCCCAGCCCCGTTATTTAAGGATACACAATCCCTGCTCCCGTGTGGACCGCTAACCAAAATGTGCTGTATATTAAGAAAGGACCTTCATCTCCTAAATGGAAAAAAATGCTTGCCGCGAGGGTGCCTCCAATATCAGAGGACAAACGCTACACACCCACCGAATAACTCAGAGGCAAGTTACCTCATTAGCTCACTAAACAGGTGTCCTGCATTTATGCAATTACCCTCAATAAACACTGTCATCCTCGCAGCAGATTATCACTTGCTCTTTTACCATCATATTCATACAAGAATAATTTACTTCCCGTAATAAATCGATAGCTTAGGATGCAGTTTCGGTATCGCCTGGGTCCTTAAGTGTTGTGTGTCATACGGACACGGGTGCAAGTGACACGGTTTGCAGACCCACATGTCAAAAACTTTGATCTCCACAGATAAGGACACACCCAGCTAACATTTAACGTTGGCCCAACGTTGGTAGAACGTCGGACATAACGTCGGCCCAACGTCATTAGCAGACGTTGGCCGGACGTGCATCTGCACATCGGGTTTACGTCAACTCAACGTCTGCGACGGACGGACTGACTGACTCCACATGTGTTCATTCATAGTTTTTTACCAAAAGAAACTTGGCCAAAACTTCTCTGGTTAAGGTCGCTACCGTTTCAACAATCTGCAACACTGTTTTAACTAGAAAAGATCCGAAATTCACCTTGAAAACTACAAAATTATTCAAACTTCGCGTTTCTGCTGCTTCTTTAGCCTGTTGCCGTTAGTCTCTCTCTCTCTCTCCTATGCACTACATTACTGCGCATGTGCAAGGAGAAGGGAGGGGCACAACATTTTTTTATATGTAAATGTTCCATCCATCCATCCATTTTCTTAACCGCTTATCCGACTGGGTCGCGGGGGGTCCGGAGCCTATCCCGGAAGCAATGGGCACGAGGCAGGGAACAACCCAGGATGGGGGGCCAGCCCATCGCAGGGCACACCATTCACCCACACATGCACACCTATGGGCAATTTTGCAACTCCAATTAGCCTCAGCATGTTTTTGGACTGTGGGGGGAAACCGGAGTACCCGGAGGAAACCCCACGACGGCATGGGGAGAACATGCAAACTCCACACACATGTGACCCAGGCGGAGATTTGAACCCGGGTCCCAGAGGTGTGAGGCAACAGCGCTAACCACCGCACCACCATGCCGCCCCTTATGTAAATGTTTTCACGTGTAAATTACACTATTTTACAAATCTTTGTTTTATGTCATAGTTAATTATTTACTAACTATTTATTTATTTTATTATATACAATATTTGTAACCTGGGTTATAGACGCGATGAACGTCTGTCGGTAAGCTGACGAAAACTTTCAACAGGATCAAGTTTATTTATTAGACACGCCTTGATAATAGCAATATATTTAAGTGTCTAAATATTCCTTTGAGAGTTTGCATGTTGACCTATGATGAACTCTTTAATTGGCAATTGAGCGTTGGCACAACGTGCATTTTACGTTAGCTGCAGACGCTGAGTTGACGTAACCCAGACATTGAAAGTAGGTTGGCACATGGTTCCCATAATGTCCGTGGGACGTTGGTTTTACGTTGGCCACAGGGAATTGCACACATTTGCTTATCACTACTTGGTTTACTGCACGTTGGGACAACGTGCATTTGACGTTCGGTGCAGACGTTGAGTTGACGTAAACCCGATGTGCAGATGCACATCCGGCCAACGTCTGCTAATGACGTTGGGCCGACGTTATGTCCGACGTTCTACCAACGTTGGGCCAACGTTAAATGTTAGCTGGGAAGCTGTCATGGTTGGGGTATACTGTACATTCTGGACGTTGGCTGCACGTCTGGACAATGTCTGGGACTGACCAGGAGTTAGTCAATACCCGACGTTGTCAGGACATGAAGCCAACGAAGAAAAGGGATTGTTATGGAATCCTTTAAACTTTTTCTGTGGAGGTATAGGTTGTACAGTTCATCTTGATCTGAAAAGAAATCTGTATAAATTCGATCTTGGACATAGAGTAAAGGTCTTTGAGACGTCTGCCAGACGCCAGAAAATTTGGACGACATCAAGTGTATTTCATCGATTCAGAAAGAAAGGAAATTAGCCTATTAAAAGGCAGTTAGTGTATCTAACAAACAATAATATCCAAAAATCTTATTTTCATTATGTAGACCATTATGTTGGCCAGACGTGTCGACGTCCGCTTTTGACCATCGACATAACGACCAACAGCCGACGTCGGCCCAACGAACCAATGCTAGCTGGGCAGTGGGCCTATCTGGACTACGGTGTGCATTCAGGACAGTAGCTTCCCGGCAAAAGTCCTGTACCTTGTAAAAAGCGAGTGATTTTCCATTTACTATTAATACATCTGCAGGCTGCGTCCATGTTGTTCTCCTTTGACTCAGATGGAAAAGTGATCAGATCGGTTTATTTTTTTATTTGTCTCTCTCTGAGACCGACCTAAAAGGAAACGGATTTTCCCAGAGTGTGCTTCATATTTATAGCACTCGTGTTCCAGCTCGCCGTGAAAACAGGAGGCTCCTCTTGAACTTACTGAAAAACACCCCAAACCGCCGGCTGATCATACGCGTTAGATTTCATTGGCTTTTCCTGGATCGGAATTCCCTAGTCAGAATGACATGTCAAAATGGCAGCTGTGAGACTGTTCAATTGTGGCGACTGTTCTGGGTTCGTTTGTAACACAATACAGCAGGGCGGCGTCTCGATTAAAATAATAAGAGCTCAATTTAATTGCCTCTGTGAAAAGTATCTCTCTACCTCTCTTTCTCTGAAGCACTGTAGAAAATTATAGAGGTTATAAAACACCCACAATAAAAAAAAATACAAATTAACACAAAATAAATTATATTTGATATAGAAGAATGCTGCCCACAATAATAATTTAAATGCTACTGGTTATTGCATATTTTGTTAAAAAGACACGTACATAGGCCTATGTAGTGTAAGCCGTCCTTGACATGTAAAGAAGAGGCAATCCAGATAATATGGCATTGAAAAGACTTTATAGTGTAGGCCTACATTGTTTCACGATGCTTATAAATCAGTGCTTGATGCAGACACATGGTTTAGATCAGGGTGTGCGAAATAGCTTCATTTTCGAAAAATATACGGTCGTATCCTCAAGTAATTAGCTTTACCAGTGCTTCTCTCCAGTCCAACGCCAAAGGCATGGAGATCAAACGTAATATCCTCACTTATTCCTGCAGATTCGTGACCCGGTCCGTAAGAGAGAGCGTGCAGTGAGGCGGGGGACTGCTTACATTTATCAGCGTAATTGTTCAGCACACTCCGGTAGTTGACGATTTATTTGTCTTTGTTTTAAGTATTTATGTTATTTACAACGAGGGAACGTCTCCCTGAAAAGGACACGCCGTTAACAAGCTCGGGAAATTAAGTGAACCGTGGAGTCAGTGTGCCTGCAGAAAATGAGCGTAGCCGGATGACGCTCTCACACTGTAATTCCGTATCCTTTGCAAATGCTTTTTTCTCTTTTCCATGGTAACCGGCCGAACTGCACCTCCAAAACGCGAGCGACATGCTAACAGACAACTACAGCTCTCCCAGAATCCTCACCACAACCTCATAGAATCTAACCAGGGGTCTCGATCCCAAATCCTCTAGGACTTCTTCTGTCCGAATCCCGATTCCCGCCTCGGAAGCCACCGACATGGCTGCCCCCCCGTATCCCACTGGGCCAGAACATTCTGAGCTTAAATGTGAATCCCATCAAGCAGACCTTATTAATCGGGAATTTGACACTGCTAAATGCATTCATGCCTGGAATCAGTTGTGGATTAATTCTCTGTTGCTGTCTTTAATTTGTTTAAAGAGATCTAATGGGGTATTCATCATTATACAAAACCGTGCATTTCACTAGTGCCAAGTTTAAAAAATCACTTAATTAGAGTCTGCCATTTTCTCTTTTCTTTTAGGTCATATGATGTTTTCTCTACTTAGAATCACAGGTCATTAAGGCTCAATAGAACCACTGTAGGTGTTCAGTTGAATCAGCTTTTGACTCACTGTGAATTCGTATGTCAGTGGCCTGATGAGCCCTTTTAAAATCTGCCGCTCTGCTGGTGGACATTAGCGGGGAGACAGGAAAGATGATCACGCTGGTTCTTCTCAGGCTGCTTCTGCTTATTTCCATTTTCCAGCAGCCTCTTTGATCCCCAAACTCAGGAATGATGGGCGATGGTGAGCGGATCCATGTGCAAGTGAATGAGCTTTAGCTCCAAATGCAAATCAAAATTGAAGAAACAAAATACAAGTAGGGGCGGCATGGTGGTGCAGTGGTTAGCACTGTCGCCTCACACCTCTGGGACCCGGGTTCGAGTCTCCGCCTGGGTTACATGTGTGTGGAGTTTGCATGTTCTCCCCATGTCGTCGTGGGGTTTCCTCCGGGTACTTTGGTTTCCCCCCCACAGTCCAAAGACATGCTGAGGCTAATTGGAGTTGCTAAACCCATGTGAGAGTGAATGGTGTGTGAGTGTGCCCTGCGATGGGCTGGCCCCCCATACTGGCTTATTCCCTGCCTCGTGCCCATTGCTTCCGGGATAGGCTCCCGACCCCCCGCAACCCACTAGGTTAAGCGGTTTGGAAAATGGATGGATGGATATACAAGCATGGAGAACATCAAATGTAAAACACAAGACAAAGAGTCAGAAAATGGATAGAGAGAGAATTATGGAGCGTGTGCTGATTACAGCGTGGGTGATACCTCAGCATCACACTAGTCCAAATGAGCCAGTTTTTCTGGTGGTTGGACTGCCAATCCTACCACCAAAAATGGATAGATCAGGTGAAAGTCAAGAATAGAATAAAGTTTCAAATGGGTGTAAACACAATATCTCAGAGAGAGAAACTAAGAACTAGGGTCTAATATAATCAACCAGATTAACAAGGTCATTGGTTGCAGGTGAGATAATATTCCAGTGGGCGGGGCCTGGCCAAAGTGGGTGTGGCCAAACAGAGGCTTGCCTGACTGCAGGTGAGATAATAACAGTGGGCGGGGTCTGACCAAAGTGGGTGTGGCCAAACAGAGGCTTGCCTAGCTGCAGGTGTGACAGATACCATCTCTGTCCACATTGTTGCAGACACACAAGGGGCCTGGTGACGTAGATGCTGTGTGCCGAGCTCGTCTAGCAGACCGTTTCTCAAAAGGTCACCCATTTTGATGCAAGGGTTGGCGTGATCATAAGGTTATGCTGTGTTATGCTCTGCTACTTTGAAGATCCAATCAGCATGGTTGTTACTGCATTGTGGCAAACACAAAATGATGTACCACAAGGGCGAGATCAGTCAATATTTATTAAAACATAGCTGTTATTATCCAGTTAAAAAGAATCTAGCTCTGCATCTTTAAATTGCTTAATAATGAATTTTGCTTATGTTTGAGCAAGTTAATTTCAGATTTTTTTTATATTTTTATATTCAGGCATTTCATTGGCCTACCCACCATGTGACTTAATGGCAGGAAATTAAGCAGTGGGATTGGGTTTTGGGTCCTTATTGTTCCAGACACACAAAGGGCTGATGTCCAGCACTGAGTGTACTTAACAGATTCTTCCACAATGGTGACCCTTGTTCTGCCAGCGAAAAATGAGGTCATGCTGGTGTTGGAGCGATAATTAGGGGGCCCTATTGTGACATACGGGGTAATAGGGCACGTGGTAGCACAGAGCTCTTTGGAGAGAAGCGTCAGGCAGATACATTTAATGTAAGGACATGTGAAAACACACCATACTTAAATATTTAAATGCACTTTGCCAATTTAGACCACATTTACTGCCACGCTAGCAGTTGGAAAATTGCTTACGGATGAATTCTGGTTCGATTTGTGAGAAAGCAATGCAGGCGTCCAGATTTTGTTTTGCCGGATGAAACGTCGCATCGGCCTGAGAATCACAGCTACTGAATGATTTACAGGCAATAAATTCACTGCTTCGACTGGGGCACATCAATGCAGGGTAACTTCGTTAGAGGGGATTTTTTTTGTCTTCGCCGTCTTTTTCGGCAGTCGTTACGACGTAAAAAAACGCTGGCATTTGCCGTCTGTATTGTTTCCAAGTCTCTCCGGATCCTTTGGGTCTCATAAAGACTTCGAATTTTTCTAAATTAGACACACGAGATCCATACGTTCCCACAGAGCACAGCCAGCCTAAACCGACGGACCGTGAGCTTTCGTCTGTAACATATCCATTGTCGCACTGTTGCACTTCATTTGTTCGTAAATGTGACTCCTTGATTTTGTGCAGAAATGCGTGAAATGGAAACACGGGGAAATGTCGGCCAGGATCGCGCTCGATTATGTCAAATGTACCATTTTTAGAGTGCAGACGGACCTAAGAGTTAGAAATCTTTCAGCGGAACTTAACTCATAATGCTATTCATGTTTAAATTTGCGTTACATTGTAAGGCTGTCAGTAAACACCCCAGGAAGACAATTCACCCTGTCTGCTTGGGTTAGGGTTTCCATTGGGGTTTACAGAGCGGGGGGGGAAGCAGCTGGAGAGTCTTGGTGGGACAGGTTCACACAAGATCTCAGCTAAGAATGGAATGAATCTGAAGCCAACTCCAAGGGTGTTTGCCAAACTACGCCTTATAGGGAAGAGTTTCATTTTGAAAAGACTGCTGTGTTGATTAAAAACACTTTTTGGACATTTTTCCGATTCTCACCAGAATTTCCTTGAGCTCGGTTGGTCTATTGTATTTCTATGCCAGTGATATAGTGTGCGCTCAGTTCAGGTCAAAGCTCATCAGTGACATAATCGCTCCCAGACGGCGAGCCCTGCGAAGCCTCGGGAGATTGGAGCTTGGGGAACACCCCCGCTCTCCACTCTCCCGCTTGCCCCAGGGGTCAGAGGTCAACGGCTTGGAGATGACGTCTCATGTTGGAGCTGGAGGCTTGGCGATATCTGACACAGTGGACAAACACACCTAAACGACACGACGGGTGACTGGTCGTTTGCAGCGTTTGGTTTATTTACTTAGCATTTAGGGTTGGGGGGATGTAATAGTGTTCAGGGTGGGGGGATGCAATAGCATATGACTCTAATCAGTAAATGTTTCAGACCAAGCCCAAATCAGCATTGCTTATATAAACCGCCCAATTTTTCCTGTTTCTGCTCCTGTTTGGCTCAGCGGAGCTTGTTTTTTGCAGAAACATTGAGTTACTAGATGGAGTTGAGGGGGCAATGGAGACCCCTGACTGTTTCATCACCAAACAGTAAGCTGAGGTGTGGGAATAAAAATGGAGATTGTACAGGGGTAACATCGCTCGGCTGTGTCCTTACTGCGCCCAAAACGGGGAAATCTACCTCCCCTATGACAAGTACTGCTCATTAAGTTGTGTTTTCTGTCACCAAAGACCCTCTTCTGTGTAACAGTATCCATGGAGGTCTCTCCTGTGATCTGGTGGCAAAAACTACAAATGAGCCCATCTGGATGCACTTTGGCTCAGCTGTAGCTGACGAGCTGGGCCTGGTTGCAGGGTCTGCAGATAAGAGACTCCATCCGTCAGCCACGTCAACAGACTCTGATTAAACATGTGAAAGCCTGCGACTTGCCGCCTGCATTTAAAGCCTCAAAGCGCAGCTTATCGTACGAATATCGTTGTATGAACATTTTCTTCTTATATTATTTTTAATAATTAATTCTCTATTTAGATTTTGAAATTGAGCGCTAGTAATGCAAAAATATATATATGTATATATATTTGGAGCAAGACTGCCATATCTAAAATAATGGGCAGAGAGATAAGTCTTAATTCTGAGTTTTGAGGAAAGTCTTATGAAGGGAGATTTTATCAGTTGTCAAGTAAAATCTTTGCAGTGATTAGAGACTTATCTTCCCTCTTGAGCCCAGAGTGGAGAGGGAATCAGTCGTTAAAGAAGCAGGGATTTGAGAATAGAAATCATACAGAGATAGAATGTAAGACACCGTCAAGAAGGCCACTGCATAGAAATCAAACAGAGATAGAATGTAAGACACATCACAAAAGCCAATGCATAGAAATCATACAGAGATAGAATGTAAGATGCCATCACGAAGGCCACTGCAGCCAGAATTGATAGTCACCTATGCATTATGAAGTAGCATTTCACAAGTTTTGTATTATAAACCATAAATGTGTCCCTGACTACCTAAGCAGCATTGGAGCTGATGGTGGAAAAGGAGACCGAAAGCAGCTTTTTTAACAAGCTAAAGTCCATGTCTGAAATCAGCCAATCAGAAGCCACGGAATGAAGTCAGGCGTGAGAAGACAAACTTTATTCGCGGTAAGACATAAAGGAAGGTCTGTACGTCACTTCCAGTGCTGCGGCCTGGTAGTTTGCACGTTTAAAGTGTCTGTGCTCCAAGTTCTGTCTGGACTGGGCCGCCGACAAATGAGCAGAGCAGGCAGGACGTGCGAGAGAGACATGGCAACTGGAGTGTAAATAGTACAAACAGTTTGCATGCTGTGAAACACACACTGCTTATTAAGTTCTGTGAAATCAGCCAGCTTGTAAATATGGCTTTAGGATGCATTTTCCCTCATTTGCCTGATCTACTGGGCATACTGGAAAACATTTTCCAAACTTTCATAAACTTAAACCTACTATCACAGTTGTGATACAGATGCTTTCCAGAAACTTCCTTAAGGGTGAAGGCAAAGACTGATGAATAGTTAGGGTCATGTACTCGACCCCCAGATACTACCGGCCCCGCCCCGCAGGTGAAGGGGGGGGGGAGGGGGTGACCAAATTTACAGTGCAGATGGGAAAGAGATAAGACTGGAGAAGCTGACGGGCTTCCTGGTGAAATAAAAAAGTCTGATTAGCTCAAAACCGCGTAATGTCAGCCAAGGTATGTGACCCCTTAGCAGAATTTAGATTAAAGTTAAATCATATTAAATATTTAACTGTAAACTTTATTCCTAAAAGGCCTATTTGTTTACTTTCTCAGAGGTCTATGATGGGCCCCTGTCACTTCCAGGGTGTTCTCTGCCACAAGAGCCAAGTCCCCAGAGAAGGTATGGGGTCACTGTAACCCCGCTGAGACAAGACAATCGGCCAACAAAAGGGCAAAAAGAGGATAAACAAATAGACTACGTCAATCAAACAAAATCGTCGTTAAAGGATATCTTGTCCTATTTTATAATTTTATAGTCTCAACAACAGCAAAAAAAAAAAAGTCTAGATAGCCATCAGCTCTCCATGCTACGCCTGCAGAAATTCAGCACCTTTTTGAAAAAACACGAATACAAGCGAGCATAAGACTCAAAGATGACTAAATTACTCCTTTTTTCACGGTAGTCGGACTCGAAGTGCAAAAAGTCGGACCTCGTTGCGCACCCTTTGTTCCATTAGGAGGCGAAGTAGAAATAATTGAAACGTTTGCCGTGCTGCGGAGCAATGGAAATGTGTTTCCAATACGGCGCGTATTTATGCCGTAGCACGTCTCCCGATGTTACGGTACCGCGGCCGGCATGTTAAGCTCGCCGGGAGGCGGAGAGCGGAGCGCGGCGCAGCGGTACTTTACTAGCCGAAAATGCGCCCTCGCCCAGTATTCGTGACGTCTCGTAGGAAGCGATTTTAATTGGCTACCGAAGCGGCCGTAGGCTGTAAAACGTGAGACGCATTGTTCTCATTGCGCCAGAAAGCACCCGAGCAGTTATTTAACTTACTGTGAATTTTCATTGGATTAAAAAGATCAACTGTTTTGCTTTTAGTTTAAAACTGCTCAGCAGACCTATTAGTTTACTTAATCTAGCCCTGGGGTTACATTCATGCCCTGAACCAGCAAAATGACTTAACTACAGCTGAGTTATTCTTTGCTGTGTGGGACATTTTATTATTTTTCAGGCTGCAGTCAGCTTCGGCATTAAGATATTACCTAGGTTTTATATCACTCTTCTACCAACCTTTTAGGGCTGTGGTCCTCAAACTGGGTCCTCGTCACCCACTGCCCTGCTTGTTTTCCAGCTATCCCTGCCCCACACACAAGTCCCAGCTGTCTTTCAGCTTCTGATTAACTGAACACACCTGATCCAGGTAATCAGCAGTGTGTAGGGCAGGGATAGCAGGAAAACAAGCAGGGCAGTGGGAGTTTGAGAACCTTGGCTGGGGATACGGAGAGACGGTAACTCCCCTGATTGCCCATGACTTATGAAGTTCTGTCCTTTTCCACGTGGTAACACGACACTCTGCTGCGAGCACAGAGGCTGGAGAACCGAGGAAGGAAACGGGGCGTGGATCCGCTCGAGAAACAGCTGGAGACCAGAGGAACACTCCTAATGGAAGACATAAAAACACCAGCACCGTCACTGAGGGAGAGCAAAGGACATCTGATTATTTGACGTAATAGATCTAACAGAAGACATGCATTAAATAAAAGTCCCACATAAAAGCATATAACTAAGGCACATGAATCCAACATCATGAATGAACAATTTAATAATGCAGATACAGAATAGATACAAAATGTTTTGTTTACGAAGTTTTTTTTTCGTATTGTTTCGCAGAAAAAAAAAATACAAGTAAGAAATGTATTTTTGTAAAAGCAAACTTCATGTCATTGGTCAGTTTGGCTCCCTCTCTTTTCATGGGCCCCAGGGTCTCTCCCCACAACAAACGTGGTTGTTGCCGTCGTTCCATGGTTGCACGGCACACATAAAAGTGGATATGTGTGTGTTTTTAAAACAAAGCTTTGTCGCATTAAGCAAAACAGCTCCGTCACTCTTTGAACCAAAGCGTGCCGCAGTAAATGCGACGCCCCTCTTCATATCTAAGTTTCCGCTTCATGTTCGGATGGATTTGACATATGCAGACGCTGCAGCTGCGTGGCAGATGGATGCCGTCACAGGTGACGTGCTACACGCGTTGAAATGGCAGCCGCATTAAACTGAGACTTGGCTGCACTTGCGCGATCAATGGTCTCTTGTTATATCCTGCAGCTGTGGAAATAGCATTTGAGGGATAGAAAGACTGAATGCAGGTGCTGTTTGAGACCTGTGTGACATAAGGCGTTGGACCACAAAGTAAGCCTTGGGATGAAAGGCTAAATGATTTCTTTGGATCCCATAAGTAGCATGAGCTATGCGTTGTTTGGCACGTTGCACATCCCACGTCCACCGTGCTAATTGCTCACCCGGCTGTTTTCCTCCTCTCGCTGAAGTTTTTGAAGTTCATGAACGCTGCTGTCTCCAGGGTCACCAGAAAGCGGGTGTTCATGGTCTGCCGCGAGAGCAAGTCAATGCAGTCAAGCATCTCATTTCCCGTCCAGGCGATCAAAGGCTAACCGTCGACATCTCTGCATGTGCCGAATGTTATATAAGTTGCATAAGAAAACGACGGTGTAATTATACTCGACTTGCGTTTGTCTCGGCAGATGTACCGGAACGATATGGTCTCCATAATCACCCGAAAGCTAAATTGCATAAAGTTCAGGAAGGACCTGAAAGGAATTATTATGTTTAAATGAATGCAAGATCTGTTCTGGGAGCTTATTAGGAACATGCTGTGTTTGCAGAATGTCAGCCTTGCCTGTGTTTGACTGCCCACGGTCTGTGCCCATTTCAAATATGAAGAATTGTATTTTAGTTGCCCCTGTCCTGCCAGTATGGAGGATTATGCACTAAGGAGTGAATACACTTGTAAGGCTTGGCTACGTTGGATGTCACTCTGCCTTTGAAGTTCTCGTGATGATTATGATAAATCCTTTATTGGCCATTTGCACAAGTACGAGTGCAGGTACACTGGAATGTGTCTTAGAGTGTAGCGTTTGGAATAGTCTTCCTCTTGGTGTAGCGCAAGCTAAAACCCTGAGTTCCTTTAAATCAGAGCTAGATATTAGCAACTCTGAGCTATTAGTTGAGTTCTCCACAAAACAAATGGCCTCCTCTTGTTTGTAAACATCTTATGTTCTTCTGTTCCTGGTTTTGCCCACCTTGCTCTTCGCAGCTTGGGGGTCGTAGCGCAGGGTGAGCCAGTGTGTTTTTGCCCCCTGGAGCTGAGGGTTAAAGTTAAGGACCCAAGGAAGAACGACTATTCTGCCGAAGCTGGAGCCGCGACTAGCGATCTTCTGATATCGAGCACAGAAACTTATCCCGCTGAATCACTCACCGCCCCCCACTCCATGACACACACCTATATCCTCCTCTTAAGCCACGGCCCTTTCCACCCACCTGGCCTTCAAATCCCACCCACCTGGCCTTCAAATCGCTTCCACATTATTGATCTCAGTAATGGAAAGATGCCGATTTTCTCTATAACACTCTAATAGCTACTTAAAAAAAAAAATCCAGGCCCACAGCTGGCAGGACAGAATGTAATTAAACGCCCTTCGTTATGAGTTTAGTTTTCTAGTCTTATGGCTCCTAAGCCTTTATTTATTTATTTATTTACATTATACCATACATGAGTCAAATGCGTGTCCATGCATGGCTGCACATGTTGTTTGTGGAGGCCGAGATACTTGTTTGTCTCGCAGGATTGCTGTTTGTGATTTCAGCGTCCGCATTTCACGGAGCGAGGCAGTCGTTCCTCGTTAGCTTTTGCCAGGAAATGCAGTGACCTGCCGTCACAAGGGATCCGCCAGCGTTCTCCGGCGATGGATAGATTGGCACAGAAATAGCTAACAGTGTTAGCCACATAATGCTAATAATATGGTAAACATTACACTGTAGTATATGACAAAATGTATGTACGCAGTACAAGAACTGTTAATGTATGACAGCAGCAAGGGATCGTTATGGAGAATTATTAATTATAACTGAAAGTAGTATATAATACACCAACAGGATCTCAGTAGTGTGTAATATAAGGACCAGAGGTGGGGAATTCAGGTCCAGAGAGTACAAATCCAGACCAAGATTTTGTTTCAACCAATTAGTTGAGTATAAAGAGTCACAGAATACTCACCTGGTTGGTCGAAACTAAATCTTGGTCTGGATTTGTACTCTCTGGATTTGAAATCTCCACCTGTGATAATGACGCTGTAGAAATGCAATAATCCGTAAAGCACTAGGGATGACAATGCACCTGGGCTCAGTGTGGAAAACCAGGGAACACATGTTGCCTGCTAGCTCTGCTTTAAACCTTTTGTCACGTTGCTGAGTCTTATGGACTATTATACAGTTCAACGGGGGGAAAAAAATGTCAGAAACAGCAGATCCAACCTCTTGTTTGTAAGCGTAAGCCTCATTTGTAAAGCATTACCGGCAAAGTAAAGCCAGATGACACACACGGGCTCTGAACGCTAACATAAAAGTTATTCTCCAATCATTTATACAAGCACGTGGAAATACTAAGCATGCTCGTCCCTTATTCGTGCTACCACATGTCAATCCTTCTAGGAAATCCAATCAGAAGAGGCAGTGATGTGAATCTCCTCCCCCCAGCAGTCAAGGATGACTATTGGCCAAAAGGACCAAGATGTTTCTCTTCCCATGGCTTCTAGCGTGTCTTTACAGATAATATAAATAAACAGCCCTTAAAAACAGAAAGGAAATGTATGAACTATGGGTTGTTTTCTGTTGTTTTGTCCCCCCAGAAAACAAATGATGCTGACCAACTTAAATAGTCCAAAGAATTGCATAAACACGGGACTTTACACATTATAAGGCGACGGCATTTGTAAATCTCTTTTTTAGTCATAGGATTCTTACTTACATAAACAAACCTTGATCGAAGGTTCCCATTTAAGTGTGAAGTCAAAGGCAACACTGAGAGCTGAATATAGATCGCAGTCTTTCTATGTATTGCTAGTGTAAAAAAAAGTATTGCTAAAATTTGGCTGTTTAAATTTTTAATTACCATACCATTTCATTTTCAGTTCCCCCGTAACCATTTTCAGAAAGTTAACTTCCTCAATCCAGAACTGAGAGGCTCAATCCTGCTAAGTAACTCAAGGTTACTTGCGCAAAAAGTCCGGGTGTCAGTCTCTGTGAAGACTGTGTTGCTCTCTGACTTTCCTTTTCTCCTCGTGTCCCAGTTAAGAATTTGCTTACATCCCACTCAGACTCGGTTTAAATTTCCCACAGGGCATGTACCAATACGCAGAGAGCACATTTCAACAGACGCCATCAGAAAGCAGGCATGTGAATTACCAGGCAGACTGCCATCTTTTAGTTCAGAAGGAATGGCATTAATATGTTATTAAGGCCAAAACAACAACACAACAACAACAACATGAAAGTCAAAGCAACTGGGACCAGGTAAAGGTTTTATAATTTATATATGATGTATTTATTAACAAAGCATAACTGTCCTTCAAAAAAGATAATGCTATGGAAACTGCAAACATCTGAATGTAGTCTGAAAACAGATTCCATCAGTAAGTCACATTATGGTTAATAATATATTCAAGTCACTGTTGACCATGACTAATTCAAGAGTCATGATATATTTATGTCTGCTATTAAAGAAAACACAATCCCTTTAAATTTAAATGACAATAAATATTAGCATTGTCCAATTAGGTCATAGTTTATATTAACTAGGTAAAGTTACTAAGCAAATTGACTATAACTGTAACAAAAAAAAAGAGTAGGATTTGGGTTGGGATTGTTATAAACAATAGCATTTATGTCATTAAATATATGCATTATATAAGGGTGATAAAGTTGGTCTTATGCAGCAGTTAAGGGCTTCAACTTTTTGCCCTAATAAGTAATGAAAGAGAGTTAAGCATCATTTAGAAAATCTCATTTTGATGCCCTGCAATCAGGATTAGAGATTCCCATGAAATCGTAAACACGCGGCCTTAGGCTGGTTTGATTCCAAATTGCTCCGTTAAATTTGCTGTATCCGAAGGCTTCACGGGCCTCGTTGCGTTCTCGAAAAGTATCGTGTAAATTTAAAGTCTGCATCCATGGCGATTATTATTATTGCTTAGTTAACAAAAAAAACGATGATAGTACACTTTAACAAGATAAGTAATTGTTTACTTGTAACATAAACCGAAACGTATAGCATCAGATAATACATTGAAAGTATTTGAATCCGTTTTAAAATATTTGACAAGTTTTCAATACGATTATTTTGGGTTTTTGCCTGTAGACAATGGACTACAGTTAAGATTTTATTTAGGACCTTTGCATTGAGGAACTTGTCCACAGCGAGCGTATCTCTCCCAAATGGCCGAAACGGCTAAACAGCCAAGGGTTTCAGGAAATGGGTGATCTCCGCTTAAGAAAAATAAAAACTGTAATTGCTTTTAATTGTGTTAGACTGAAGGTCCACTTATCATCCGTACGGTAGCTGAGGCCACGTCACGTGTTTCAGTGGTCAGCTGATAATACTGGCAGGTCTCTGGACTTGCCATTGGACCGGTACATCTACCTGAGAGGAACCGGACCACAAGACAGTGGCACTCACGGGTGTAACAGATGTGCCGTTTATTGAAACGGTGCGATTTCTGCACCAGTTAACGGCAGTCATGTGTTACACTTTCACAATTCAAATTCAGAAAAATAATTTCCCACTTTAGTCAAAACCAACTACATTAAAGCGGAGTGAATGTTTTCATTTCTGAGCTGCCCGTTCCCTGTACTGGCCTGCATCTTCTCTGTTTAAAAACCACTCTCCAATAAATCCAGGTAAGGAAACAGCAGCTTTTTAATACACTCTTAACTCCTCAGCTGAGTCAGCAGCTTATTAATGACAGAAGTAGTCCAGCGCCATCCAGACAAATCTCTTCCTCCTCACAGGTAGACATAGTGATGTCGACTCCTCTTTCTCAGTATTAAACTGGGTGCAGTCTAATGGGAATTGGGGACTGACGTCACCCGTTTATTTATCCTCCCGTGATGCAAATTTTCATTCACGATTTTCACCTCTTGAAAACATACATTATTTCTATCACAGTAAGTCTGAAGCAAATATAAAAAAAAAATAATACGACGACACTGTTATGACAATGTGTAAGCCGGGAAATCCGTTATGCTTTCAGTGTGAGGTCGATGCCCCAGACCGCCGCACGTGACTTACGGACCTTAAGCAATGCACGTACACGTGGTAAATTATTTCATGCAATCGTGGTAGCACGTACGACGTATTTTCCTAACATATTTGGCAAAATTATTTCACATGTGGAGTTCTGCAAATAAAGTGCATATTGAAATTTGCTTTCTTATTATCAACAACCAAACAAAGAAAGGATCATATTTAAAAAATAGTAAGCAAACATAATGAGAAACCATATGTGATGAAACGCGGCTTTGTACCCTGTTTAGCTTTCTCTAGATAAACCGCTTTATATATTGAACCCGAATATATCATAATATAACATATTGATTCGTTCTTATTTTTAGTTTAACAGAGTTGCAACGCACTTATGGGACCAGAATGAAGTTGCCCGGCTTTTGTCGCGCACTGGGGTAGAGTATCTGAGCTTTCACTTTATTGGAACGCGTATTGTTCTGCCCTTTAAAGGTACAAGATCGTTCCAAGTCGTTGTTTTGTCTTCCATCTCATCTGGGAAGCTGAAGACACGAGGACCGCGCGAAAGAAAAAAAAAAGTTTGCTTCCATGCGTCTTTATCTCCCGACGTTATTGTTGAGGCTTTTAGCAGAGGAAGCCTAGCTGTGCAAAGGGGGGGGGGGGGGGGGGGGGCACCGTGCAGGAGGAGCGCGGATCGGGAGCCGCCGAGTCCCAGATGCATACGAGCGGCTGCGCCGGCGTGGCTGTCAGAAGGCAGTGCAGCCGGAGTGACTGTTTTCTTTGGGGGCAGCTGTGGTAACTTAGGGGAGGTGTAGATTTATAATCCCACCCAGTCAAAGTGCTCCGCGGCAGCTCACACAGGACAGGGGGGGGGAGGAAAGAGAAACTCTCCACAGGAAAACCGTGAGACGGAATGATCAGAACCACACAACAGACGCACAAACCAAGGGGGATAGTCATATACTTTGATACTCCGTTAATTACTCATGCGATGTGATGCAGATGTCTGGGGGCCTCGTCTGAAACTTTGTTAGACGCTTCCAAGGGAGACAAACACTTTAGGAGCGGTAGGTGAAAACCAGATGCATTTATTATTTATAGATATATCAGTTTATGTTCTGTCGCCGATTCCCGTCAGCTTTCTCCTGATCAGAAACTGAGAGGGGTTGTCAGATTTTTGTGTCCTAGATGCCAGTCAAGAGATTGGCCAAGAAACAGGATGGTTATAACAGTGGATATAAAAGATCTTTTGTTATTACTGATGAATGATTACATGCTGCGCATAGTTTACGTTTACCGCGTATCTGTTGAGAATTGTGGACTTTTCCTTAGTTACCGTGACGCATTAATTGCCTGCGGTTCAAAATATAATTAATCTATCCATCCATCCATTTTCCAACCGCTTATGTTGGTAAGGGTTACAGTTAATTGAAAAACACATAAAGGGGGCTTTGGATCTGTTTGTAACTAGCCGGTGTGTTTCAATATGTTTGTTTAATTGTTGACTGAAGAAAAACGTTTTTCAGGGGAAATCAGGACCGGAATGTTAGGATGCAGAACGAAATCTTTTTTGTCGAAATGTTAATCAGCGGAAAAAAACTTATACGAAAAACGTATCGGACGTTCAAAACTGGTGAATGAAAGTTAAATAGGACAAGCAATTGTCAATCAAAGGCTAAACTTCACGTTTGCCTCTCAAATCCGATATGTACTGGGTCTGCGGGGAGAGACGCCTGACTCCACCATCTGTGCCCCATTACAAGTGCTTGTTAGAAGTCTAGAGAAGCTGACGGTAACGTATAGTCTCACAATGCGAGAGTGAACTTTCTTTACTGTCACTCTCTTCAAATCTGGGGATTTTTAATCTACGGAAACTGTTAGTTTAAGACACTTAAATGTGACTTTTCAACCTAGTCTCTGCTACGTGTCGGGAACTGATGTTGCTTTTGCATATAATAGAAAAATAATCACAAATCTTGCGCTGTTGATTGATGTAAGCATCCAAAAACGAGTTTTTCCCAGAGGAGCCTAACCGCGTGCTTCCTCCTTTCTGTTCTTTTCTTAGCCTCCCCGACCGGCGGAGGGGCCCGATATTGTTGCCTTTTGTGGGGTTGCGGAATGCGCTTGGAGATGACCTCCTCCACTCTGTGCGTTTTGCTGGCGGTGGTGTGCCTGGCCGCCAGCGGGACGTGTCAGATTAACGGCACGGACGGCCCCGTCCCGGGCCCCGACGCCCAAATGACCCGTCGCTTCAACAACTCGGTGAAGATGCGCCCACTGGTCCTACCTGCGTGCGACGGCACCACGTCCATCAAAAGCTATGCAAAGTACATCAACACCTTATTCTCCTGCATCGTCTTCGTCGTCGGCCTGGTGGGCAACGCCACCCTGCTGCGGATTATATACCAGAACAAGTGCATGAGAAACGGGCCCAACGCGCTGATCGCCAGCCTGGCGCTGGGGGACATCATCTATATCGTAATCGACATGCCAATTATCGTCTACAAGGTTGGTTTGCCCTCCTCACCAGAGTCGGATTTGTCGTTTCTGGTGCCGCACTAAAAACAATTACCCCCTTCCCCCAAAAAATACTTAATAAATAGTGAATAGAATCAGAAGATCCTAGCTATAGCTAGCTGATTAACAAAACACGCTGCATCAGCTTCTCCTATTTAGTATTTAGTGTAGCTAGTGATTGTTTGTGGACTATTACCCCCCCACCCCGCAAACTTCAGGGGGCCCAAGCAAATGAGTTTTAGTGGTAATAAACACTGTCGCTGGACCTCACGCATCCAATTACGCAAGTCTGTGGGATTTTTACAGCGATACTGTATAACCAATCTTTAACATTAATATAATACTATTACTTATGTATTAATTAACCATAAACAAAGTCTTAATTACATACTGATCATATGTTAATTCATTAATAAATCGTGATGCATGTTTTCTCAAGCAGTCACTGCATTTGTTACTGTATGAGTCTTTACGAACTACTGAAGAAGCAAGTCATGAATAACACAAGCAAAATACTGACCTCATGTTTGCTCATCATTAATGAATCGTGAAGCATCTTATATCTCTAGTAGAAAATATATTTGTTCCTGATTCGTTTATAATTTGTATTTCAGTAGTAACACAGTTATTACGAAGTATTTGTGCCCCGTCATGTTAAGTGATCCCCGTCGGCCTTATACCCTTCTTATGGCCGTTGTCCTTCGTAGCGTCTGCTCCCCTCGTGCGCTGAGTGTTACGGGAAACGTGCGGCTGAAATTTTTGCCTGCGTCACTCATTGGCTCGAGCCAGCAGGCTTGTCCTACTAATATTTAAGGTATTACAATACACTTTCATGGGTAAACGTGTAAAAAAATGGAAAGTGTTTATATTTTTAGTGAGAGATTTAATTTAAACGTTTTAAATGTCTTGCCTATATTGTCAAGTTATACTTCACCCATGTTTAGGTTTTGATCTTGATAGAGTGGAGTTTGCTATACAGCATCATTATTCAACTATAATTCTACTATAAATATAACTCAATAACAACTGGGCCTATCCCCAGAATGATAAGCCACAAATTCTAAATAGTCTAAATAGAAGTCAACAGATAAACTGATTCCCTTGATAAAACAGATTTAATATTAGACCTATGTTTGATTATCTAGTGAAGTAATCACTGTGCATTGTTTTTTTGGATGGACAAACCTAAATTGGCATGTTTGGTGTTAGGCAGGTTCTCCACAGCCCTCTACTTCTGCCACTTGACCTCAGAGGGACTGTGGTGCATCACCAAACACGCCCCCCCCCCCCCCCCCCCCACCACCACCACCTCAATTTTCCTTGTGTCCCCATCACTGTCTATACTATAAAAACAATAATATACATTGAACTATAAAAATGCTTTTCCGGAAATGAGAGAGTATAAAATAAAAAAAGTCCCCCACCAATCCAGGCAGGCCAGCGTAGCACCAGGACTGTTGACGGGTGTCCATTTTGCCCCACACCCAGTGTTGCCCCTGATTAGACTCTCCCTCCCCTCGCCACCCTGAAGCTTTGGCCCACTTGGGCGGGCCTGTTTGGCTTCTTGAGTTCCAGTCCCTGTTCTAGGAAAAGCCAGTGGCTGAAGTCCAGCTGGATCCTGAAGCAGACTCAGGAAGGAATGGGTGCCCCTTGACCGGCTCGGGGTCATTTGTAACTCAGCAGAGGACGTCTCGCCATAAGAGGCCCTGTGTCTCCTGTACCGTTGACTCACATCATGACAGCAACATAAACCTCTTAGCCACAAAAGACACTTGTGAGACCCGTTTGGAAACAGCCACGTACATTAGTCAGGGAAGGTCCTTAGGGCGACAGATAAGCGCTAGCTAAACTGTGCTCATAATCAGTGTCCCAGAACAGGCCGTGCTGGGGAGACACTACCCAGAACTCAGAACTGTTACAGGGTTCATTTGCAAAGCAAACATTTGTCCCTCATTGATGTATTAATCTATACAGGCTGTGCTCCACTTACCTAAAACCAACTTAAGTAAATGCGGACTTACGAACAAAATAGCTGAGATTGTAGAGTGTACAGGAACGCTAACACAAAAAGGCAATGTGTGCCTATACGGAAATTTAAGCATTTATTTAATATGTGTTATTTAGTATGTTCTAGCATATTCAGTACGTTCTGATATATTTTTAGTAAATTTTTGGATTATGTGCTCTTTGCTATATGGTGTCTTGAATGGTATGGGAAGGTAAATCTGACGTGTAATTGCGCAAAAATTTGACATACGCAAGCATTAGTGGGATGGATTGCTTACGTCAGTCGAGGGCGACCTGTACCTCATTTATACTTATTCGCTCTTTTCCAGACCAGCAAGTAACATAGAGATTCATATGAGTTTATAACCCCAATGGGGAATGTTCATGTCCCAGGAGGGACTGCTGTTGTACCTTAGAATCATCTGTATTGCAGTGTCCGCATGTCACACCGGCCGGTGCACTTGATTCTCCGTAGCTTCCTTAGGCCTCAGTCTTGTTTTCTCTCCCAGCTATTGGCCATGCGGTTTCCCTTCGATGACAAGCCGTTCGGCCTCTTCCTGTGCAAGATGGTGCCGTTCATCCAGAAGGCGTCTGTGGGAATCACCGTCCTCAACCTCTGTGCCCTGAGCGTGGACAGGTACCGCAGCGCGACCGGACGTGCCTCCTGGTCACAGTGCGATTCGCACGTCACGTGCTGGGAGGTGGCCTGAGCGGTTTTAAGTAGTCTGAAGTGTTTGTATAAGGATTTTAATGTAAACGCTTAAGTGTCCTTCTGGGAACGTGAAATGTAAAGTAATATTGTCTGTTTAAAATTTAAGCTGAATTGTTGATGGAAAAAAAATGTTTTAACGCTGCCTTTGGTATGTTTATGTTAATGTTTATATTCAAAATATATGTATATCCTTTTAGCGAGGCAGTACAGCTGCTAGTCATAAATAAGCAGGTTTATAGCATGTCGACAGGGACAGACGGGACGAAGGGGTGACGAAAGTGCTGTGAACTTTGCTGGGACTGAACCCCTTTCAGCGTTTCTCGGTTTCGACATAAATGTTCACACGATTAAAAGCTAAGTGTGTTTGGGACAATTCTGGAATTAGACAGATCAGTTGTAATTCTTGCTCTTGTTCTATCATCATGTACCTTTTAACTCATTTTAGTTTAAAATGTAGTATATTATTGCATACGATAATTAAGGAACCATTTATTACACTGTGCATCACAATTACATCTGTTAAATGTTGTATTTAAAAAAAAAAATTCTATTCGGATTTAGTGAGAAATGAATCTCTGTCGTATTATGATTTCTCTTGGTCTAGAAGCTTAAAGCCTGCAGAATTTGGATAATGGCCACCCTACGTAAGACGCTGCTTGGCTTGACTTCTGAAACTAAAGGTCTTCGTTCTACTTGCGCGACGGCAGAGGGGGATGTACCTCAGAAAGCTGATATGCAAATGTGAGGGGCGTGTCCTAAGGGGTCCCCGCGCTTCTATTGGTGACAGATACAGAGCCGTGGCTTCCTGGAGTCGCGTACAAGGCGTGGGCATCCCCGTGGTGACGGCCATCAAAATCATCTCCATCTGGGTCCTCTCCATCATCTTAGCCGTGCCCGAGGCCCTCGGCTTCACCATCGTCAGCTTCAACCACAGAAACATCACCTACAGCACCTGTATGCTGAAACCACAGTCCCCGTTTATGCACGTACGCTGCTTACCTCTTCCCAAGAATATAACATATATCAGATATGAGACAATCTACATTTCAGAGGTTTTTTATTCAAGGGCGCATCAGCTAACTCTGTGCAGGTTTGGGAGTCAGACATCTAGTCCCTTTACCGTTGCAGCATCTGCTCTGGCAGTATATTTTAGCTTGTAATTTTATTTAAATATTTCATTCTAGTATGCAATATTTAAAGGCATGTTATGTGTATCTATAACATAAAGGTAGTGGTTTTACACTCCATTAATATTGCATCAGTTCTGATCCATTAACACTGGCCTTTTGCACAGACAGGCCCTGTTTCTAACAGAACTAGACATAGCACTTCAGTTCTGCTTAAGTGTAAAGTTTACCGGGCAGGATTTATCTGGGCTGGTCCTCCCGGTGTACTTGGTGAAAAGATTCTGGGTCTCCCACAATGCACTGCTGTGAAGTAAGCCTTTGCAACGGGCGGGGGGGGGGGAACCTCGTCCTCCTGTTTCCTGTTGTATTAATCCCTCATCCCGGGCGGCTGAAAGATGGTCCAGCTGACTCTAGAAATAGCGGCGCTTTGGAAAACGGGAAGGGGTGGGGTTAGGGAGGTTGGGGGGGGGGGGACTTCTGAATGAATTATTAGGAAGGGTCGGTTTTGCGCGGGGGCAGGAAATGTCACAGCATGTCGTTACCAGCCTGACGCGCAAACCACCACACCCACCAGCACTCTGCAATAACAGATGAAATTTTACCTGGGCCAGCTGTACAATAACACATCTCTGCAACGGACTTTCCTACTTCCTGACAGTGTTATCTCTTGAGCATGTTTTGATGTGTGCCGGCAAAGTAGAAGACCTCTCTGTAAATGTATCGTCTCACCAAAAATTCTGTCATGCTGTGTCTCTAGTTTTATACAAAGGCCAAGGATTGGTGGTATTTCGGCTTCTACTTTTGCATGCCCCTCGCCTGCACGGCCGTCTTCTACACTCTCATGACTTGCAAGATGCTCCACCACAGGAATGGAACGCTGCGGATCGCTCTGAGCGAGCATCTCAAGCAGGTGAGATACCATACCTCCATGAGAAGACCCAGACCACCTTCGTTCCTTGATGCGGTGCCGTTTCTGGGCGCACGTGGGTTGAAGCATCTCTGGACCACCTCTTCTCCCATAAATGTAGTTTTTTTCTCTGGATCCCCGTGAACACCCTTTAATCCAGATGATGTTGTCTTTCAGCGGAAGGAGGTGGCCAAGGCTGTCTTCTGCTTAGTCGTCATCTTTGCCCTTTGCTGGTTCCCCCTTCATCTCAGCAGGTTGCTGAAAAAAATGGCCTACAATGAAGAAGACAAAAATCGGTGTGACCTCCTTAAGTATGTAGTCCGTTCCTCATCTGCTCGCCGATCACATGGGTCATTTTCTGTTCCTCATAATGTGAAATATGAATATAGGGTCTGTATGTACATTAATGTGATCAGTTAGATTGTTAGTCGTTATCAATGATGGTTGTAGATGTTCCCTCAGCTTATTCTACCTCTGCTTCAGCTTCCTGTTAATCCTGGATTACTTCGGCATCAACCTGGCCACCGTGAACTCCTGCATCAACCCCATCATCTTGTATTTCGTCAGCAAGAAATTCAAGAACTGCTTCAAGGTTAGACCTCCCCTTTAACTCTGCCAAACACAAACACCGCTTTCCCCTTTAATCATCCGGGGCGAAAAAAGATAAAACAGCAAAGAAAGAAAATCCAAATACCCCCCCCCCCCCCTCCTCCCAGCCAGAGCCCGATGGCTCGGAAGATTGAGGCTGGTACTGATGACATTTCTGCAGGAAAATGTAAGCCGGCACCGTGATTTACGAGCTGGCTTTTCGGAAGGGGTCACGGCCTGCATGTTCCGACGGAGGACCCGCGTGGGAGGAAATGCGGGCCTCTTTCGGGGGTGGAGAGGGGGGCAGGCTGCCAAACTTTCACAGCGCTGTCAGAAAGAGCTGCTTCCTGCTACCATCGACACGGCACTTGCAGCAATTAAAAAAAAAAGACATACTTTTTTAAAATTACTGATTGGCTGAATATCGTTTGCAGACTTCATGTACATAATTACCACAGTCTGCACCCATTTGATTCATATAGACCCACTGCGATTTAAAAAAAAAAATTAGGTTTACATTTGTAAGCTTGCAGCAAATGCGACGAGGCGTTGGATGCAACAAGGAACAGCTACGAATAAAAATAGCAGTTATTATAGTAATTACTCCGACAGTAATGCTGAGCTTTGGTGTCTGTCCTTCACTTTGAATTTTATGTTTATCGTAAATTTTATCTTTGCAATGCTTTTTTAAATCCCGCGGATAGAAGTAACGGTGGTAAAACGGCTGGGCAAGAACGTTGATTTGAGGTCGCCTTTTAATCGTTACTGTTCCGTGGGTTTGAGGTGAACTCCTCCTGTCACATGGGTCATCGTCTTCTGCTGTTTAGAGCAGCGGTTTATATATTTTGCTGGAGCCGCTTTGATGGATTGGGAAAGACACCGATGCTTAAACACATAACATCCCCAGTGCAGAGCGGGATGTGGATTCCGGGCATGTTCACCCTGTGAAAAAAAAACACCGTGGCTTTAGTCCAATTTATACAGTAAATAGATATTGCGGAAAATGCATTAATCAGGTCGATGACTGGATCTGACTGCCATTTATAGTAGGACAAGGCTAAAGTTGTGTCGAGTGTTAGGACTCTGGGTTCCTTGCTTTAACATCCATCTTCCTCTGTCTCTGGCAGTCCTGCCTGTGCTGTTGGTGTCACACCCCAACTCTGGCCAATAGCACAGGACCTTTGAATGGGACGAGCATCCAGTATAAGAACCAGGAGCCCAACAACCACTACACGGAACGGAGTATGCGCAAGTACAGCGACAACTGAGCTGCTGGCTGGCCCTCCCCGCTGCCCCCAAGATAAACACCACTCCCCACCAAAATCCCTGCCTTGCCCCCCTGCAAGCAGCCAGCACTGAACTTCACATTAAAGGATGCCGGTCCATTAAATGGCAGACTCTCTTAGGTCCTAATGTACCGACACCCAAAGGCGGGTCTGGTGTGCGCCGTGACCCTGGACGCTTCACGCCTCCCCCAATGCCCCCAAAACTCGGCGGAAGTATTACTTTAATTTTCGTCGGGTGGGTGATTCTGGGACATGATGCAGCAGAGCGCCACCTGCAGGATTGGAATTGCATATGCAGGGATGACCAGAGAACGAGCGAGGCAAGGCGCGGTGAGGTCACATCTGAGCCTTGGGACCCCCCACAGTGGGGGAGGACACTCAGGGGGGTCCCACAGAGCAGCCTGAGGGTGGGGTTCACAATCTACCCTCTCATCTCATAAGCTGCCATCAGTATGAAGAGAACGATCTTAATTACTTACCTGTAAGTACCGTTAAATAAATATATTCATCACTTACGAAGGCTTTCCTATCCATGGATGGTCAATAACATGTAGATCTCATGTATTTTACCATTTTATCCTTTGGATTATAGCCTTGTATTTAAAGCCCTTTATATGAATATTGTAATATGTTATCTCTGAACACCTTGTATTAACATTTAAATAAGTAAAGTGTTTCTGTCTTTTTTTTTAAACGAGCAGGTGACAGTTTTACCTTGATAACCTCGTTGAGCCAAATCTACGGATATATACTTTATAATGTTTACAGATACGCGATAATGGCATAGTTACTCGGACTGATAAATAAGCACATGGAATGCCATATTCTGTTTGACGAAAAATTATACGTCATGAAATGTATTAACCCCACATACACGAAGGAGCAAGTCAAAGAAGCATAAGTTTAATAAGATGTAGGGAGGAAGAGATCAATATTGTGAAAGTGAAGTTTATTTTGCTTCCCGCTGTGAATGTGTACTAAAAAGTGAATATGTGTATATTTTTAAATTATTAGTGTAGTACTTTGTTTTCTGTTTTTTTTGTGCTACGGATTGTGAGTCCTTAACTAACCGTGCTGCTGAGTAACTAATATTGCGAAATAATGTTCTGTTGATAGTCACAGCCATCACCTGCTGCAGAAATCAAGTAAACAACCCCATGTCCGCACTTGACATGTGTATTTCATTGCTGGAGGAACCCCGTGCATGTGTGTCTCTGCTGAAGATCATTACACCCCACCCAGTCTGAGTTCCCACAACTTTAAAACCGTTCCACTTCTTCTCAGACTTTTTCGGCTTGCAATTTGGGCTTAAACGTAAACATTTATCCTTTCGAAACGCTTGGAATTATCTTGACCTAATTTAGAATCCTGCAGTGATGATTAATACACTGATTGATGAGATACAAAAAACCCGCTTCTAATAAGTTTATATGTTTTGGGAAGTATTATTTTTCGTGTTTTTTTCGAGTACTAAATATTTCATTGCCCAGTTTCTGTATCTGGATTTTTGGACTGTAAAACATTTAATTTTCTATGCGGTTATCAAAGATTTATATAAAACTGGTTCAAAAGTCGCTTTCAAACAAACAAATATATCGCAAACAATAGTGTTTAGTTTAGGTGAACTTTCAGGAAATGACATCACGTAATTAACTCACCGAAATAAAGTCATTCTGAAAGTTGTCGTAGACACGTGCAGTCGCCCGACTGAATTAACCCATTCAGAAACATCCGGAACGGGCTTTTGTCCGCCACTGAGAAACGCCTCTTGTGGGAGAGGTGGCTTACTCTGCTTCCTGGGAAAGCATCCTCTCTGTGGGAGCGATTTCAGACACACTGAGACCTTCTTGGCAGCCCAGCGTCCGGGGTCACACATGTCAGCCGCGAGGATGTGAATTACTTACAGAAACGCGGGAGGGAAACATTTGTGTGACATACGCCGAGGGCTCGCCGGCCGCTGTGTAAACACTTTGACCACCACAGGAAGTGCTCTCAGTGGGTAAGAGATCCCGCGATGGGTGGAATTAGTGTGATGTGTGAAAAAAATCTTGAAAATTATAAAAGAACATAATTCACTGGCAGTAAGGGTAGTGAATTAAAAGAAACGAGCAATAGATTGTTAGTTTTTTTCCACAAAACTGGAAAAAATATTTTATTTATAATGTATTTAAAAATTTTTTGTTGTTGTTTTGTTTCTGATATGTGCATGAACTGTTTCAGTAAAATTAGTTTTATCCTCCTTGACGGTCAGATATTCTAGCAGGACAGTGAGAATAAACAGGTCTTTGGTCTTACGGACTCTAAATTTCTTTTCCAAGGCCCTGGTAGCATACGATTACAAATGGAAAAACTAGTGAGAGTAAATCAATGTGCTGCTCATTAACACGCGCGTCACAGGTAATAGCCCTACAAGGTTGAGTGAGGGAGAGGTCAGTGGCAGACATCTTGCTCGGAAACCCAGAGTGAATTACAAGCAGGAGGGCCCTGACAGACATCTTCATGCCTGCAGCTTCCGTATGGAAATCCGTGACTGCAGGAGACGCAGGAAATCCATCGCGCACATTTTACTTGGCATCTGAGGAGCAGGATGTGTACGGCAGTATCGTTTTCAGGAGTCCTACAGCAGGAGACCTGGAACTTGAACGGGGAGCCGGTGCATTACACATCCTTAACTACTGTACCAACTGCTTACCATTAAAACACATGGCAGAGTCTTTCCTCTGGGCTCACAAATTGACGTAGCCAAGCACAGACTGAATGCCTTGTTATGTGGGGACGTTGAAAATGGCCCAAGATAATGTTCTCCTTCCCTTTAACGAATAACGAATTTCCTCTTCTTCTGAGTAGCCTGGTTGGGTGCGTGGCTAAACTGATGCTTTGACCTCCCCTGTCCGGCCAAGAAGACATCATTGTCGGTATGCGGGATGTGCAAGACATTCGGTTACACAAATACTTACAAGTATATTTCTGTAGGTTTTGTAGCTAAGGGACACATTTAATATCTAAAGAAGTATTTCTCAATGGGTCACTTATAGAAACTGGATATATTTACACAGATTTATCATCTACCAGTCATGACGTTCTGTAATTAACAATAATATTGTACATGTAATTTGACTTTGGCAAATGCCATGTTCATGGAAGACTAGCAATACAACAGGACGTGAAATTGTTTCATAATGATAAGCAAACCATTATTTTCTTAGCTAATCTCCAGTTTGAGGTCCATACCTAATATACCCATATATTGTCAGAATTTCATTGAAGATGAATTAGCATGCCAGTTAAAACTGGCTAGGACGCTTGCTTCAGGAAGCAAGATTTATCATGTTCCTAAAAATAATGTTTGTAAAACTTTTTGACCAGTATTGGTGTGTAAATCTTGAATTCCTTTTCTAATTGCGTGTGACAAAAGTAGAAAACACAATTTCTATCTTATTGAAAAAAAGTCACGGATCTTTGTCAGATCACGGGACATGCTGTTTTTGTCTTTTGGGATAAGGGGTCAACTTTAATCCTTAGGAATTTAGTGGGAAAATCATTTCTTGCCAGCGTTAAAGCAAGTTGAACTTCAGGGCAAGCAGCAGAAAGACAGACACTCTACAAAATTCTTTATATAGAAATGGTTTTGTAAGCCGCTGACTTTTTTTGGTGGTGAAATATTTCAAAGAGCAGTCACATGTGCCAAGAAAAGAAGGCAGTGAAATCATCTCTGTACGTGCGATCGTGTTTTACATACCGTCGCTATACCACGTTAACTCCAAAATCAGCCCCGATCGTATACGATCTGCGTTAGTTTATCGCATCTTTTCGACCAGAGTGGAGAAGGTGAGGAGCATCACTTCTTGAAAAGAGCCGTCGAGATTTTTGCGCGAAATGCTGACATGCCTTGAAGGGCGAGCTTGTTGTTACTGCAAGCAACTTGGTAAATCAATACAGTACAGTAACTGATAAAGTATCCCTCTAACGCAGGGGGAAATTATAGCAGGTTATAAAGCATATGGAAGTGCACTGTAGCAGATCCCATTAGGATTTTCCGTCATTACATGCTAAACTGTATCCTTCCAAGCCTTAATGTATCTGTTTTACGCTGCAAGCAGCAGTAATGTAATTGGTATTGTTTAAAAGGTATTTCACTCTATTGTATCTCGGCTACGTAACGGAATATACCGATCTAATCGTACTACTGCTGCAGTCCATAAACTCTGCAGTTTGTTTTGCCGACCCTGCAGGGTCAGAGGTTCAGTACCCTGCCCGTTTTCTGGAGCGTAGAATAACCCCCCCCCCCCCCCCCCCCCGTGCTCCCAGTTTGCAGCACACTGTAGGTCAATGGGCCGATTAGCAGGATTAGCGGTTTCTGCTGAGCATTACGTGCTCCATTAGGCTGCATCGTCACTTAGCCGGACTGCTGTTACGTGTCACCTAGCATGTGATTGGGAACCTTCGGATCGCGGTAGTGAACCTACGACGAGACTCCAGCATTTCTAACTTAATGACTGGAAGGTAGAAAAAATAGCGACTGACCTGCGTGGGGGAAGCGATAGTGTCCAGCCCCCTACAGCAAAATTCAGCCTGAAAACAGCTGACATTTCCTCTCTTTCCTCTCTGTTTTTAATTAGGCTAGTGAGCATGTCCAGTAATCAGCTTGATTGCCTCCTCTCATTTTCATATAATTGTACAAGGAATGAATCTTTGTATTGTTCCCATCTGTGTAGGGTGAGCTGACTGGACGAAGCTGAATTAACCCGATCAGTTCCATCTCCATGGTGATTGATTATTGGCCCTAAGCCAACCGGGTCCCAGTTAATGGAACCCATCTGACCGTTAGTAGGAGGCCATAATTATTCTGGTTTAAGTGTGCTCCGTTGGGTAGGCAACAGGAGAACAGTGGCAGATGACGAATTAGGTGGGTTTTAGAGGGTGAGGTGGTGTTTAGTAGGCTAATGAAATACAAATTTTCTGTGTTTCTGTGTTCTGCGTGTGGCTGACCTTTGTCGTATAGCATGCAAAACTGGTGCTTTGGTATTTTTTTTTTCTACTTTAGTGAAGGATACTCAGCAGTGATTACACATTGTGAAAATGCACCCAGTAAAGCAGGGGTGGGCAGTCTTATCTGCAAAGGGCCAGAGTGTATGCAGGGTTTGACCCACATACAACAGCCCTTTCTGGATAAGACTGACCACCCCTGCTGAAGCGGGGGGGTGCCTGAACATTTGCGAATTTTCCTCGAACCAGTGAAAATGACCCCCATTTTGTGGCCCCTCTTGGATAACCAACAATCAATTCACTCTCATTCTATGCACGGCACTAACTGATGCAGTTTCAGCAGGGTAGATGCACTGTATGGTCACCCGTAATAATTACAGGGATTGGCCATACAAGCCACACCCACTGCTGACATACAGGTGTATAATTAAGCAAACAGTCACGCAATCTGCAGCATCAAACACTGCCAGCAGAGTGGGTGGTCATATAGCAGAGGTCAGTCAACCGAGGACCGTCATTGGACACCTTTCCAACGAGTCAGTTCTCCACGTGTCTGTCCTGCTATAGCTGTGGAGTGGTCGGCCACATAGGCTCACATAAAGGGACCTGATCACCAGCATCAATAATGGAAAGCCTTCCCAGAAGAGCGCAGGCTATTCCAGCAACTAAGGGTTAGCCAACTTCATATTAATACCCATTGATTCAGAGTGAGATGTTGGACAAGCTGGTGTTCACATACATTTGTCCATATAGTGCAATTGGACAGCTTCAGTGATGCTTAGTTCTAGCGCTAAGATCTTCGGTTACGTTTCACTAGTTCTCATTGGGACTTTGGATGCCTCTCAGGCCAGTGGTATGTTAGTCTGCTCTCTGTGTTAGCGAACCTTCACGGGCGTGTTACAGCACGGAGCTGATGTAGGGTACCTGAACTGACTTCACAACAAAGATCTGAAAACGATCCTTGTTTTTCCACTCCGCGTTACGGTGGATCGCCACAGTAATTGCTCTCTGGTGGACACGCAGGTCTTTTCATTGCTACAGGGGTATTGCTACTCTGTTAAACCGATAAAAAAAAACATCAGGTTGGATTGCTCTGTCAGTTAACGTGATAAAGAGTTAGCAACCCATCTGACGGCCGCATGCAGCCTCTGTGCATTTAAGGGCTCTGAGAATATTTCCTTGGTGCTTAAACTCTGGTGGCTAATTGTAACAGTTAATTTGTGTAGGTTATATAACTTATTATATGTTATATAACTTTAATAAGAGGTGTAATAATGTGTACATATGAACAGTAATTTTGATTTATTTCTAATTATGATTAATATATTTACCACTTCTCTCCACAGCTTTTTACAGTAGAATGAACGGTTATAATTTACATGCACTTTCTGGGACATGAACCCACAAACTTTGCACTGTTATTTTTTTGAGCTATGGGAGATAATATATAGATATGTACCTGATTTAACTCAGATTTTAACAACTGATTTTAACAACTGATTTTGTTGTCCCTGTGTGGAGAATGTTGTGCCTGTGATCAGAAGGTTGCTGGTTCAAATCCCAGGGTTGGTTGAGTGGTTTGACAATTGGGCCCCTAAGTGAGCCTCTTAATGTCAACTGCTCCAGGGACTGGCTGACCAAGCTTGCTTAAAAAATGTACATGGTATTAAAGGTATCTGGTAAAATATAAAAAGTATCTGGTATTATATATTTATTACACAGCAATTTATTATATGAATAAATTGCTGCATGATCCACAACACCTAGATACCTTCTTCTGTCCTGCAATATCCCACTTAACTTATCACTTATTATAAAATGTGACTCGCTAATTAGATATTCATTTTCTTGACCGATTGATCAGCTGAGTTCCTGAAATACTGGAATGTGTCAGTTATATTAACACCTTATGGTTTATGTGCTGATTTACTACTGGCCGTATCTTGATAGCTTTCAATTGTCAACTTGGTGGGACAATTTTTAAGGTAAATCAAAATCCTGCACTTCATGCAGTGGCCACTTACTCCTACTCTGAAACATGAGTAAAATAAAAGACATATCTTTCAGGAGATTATTTAAGAAATTAGCCAAGGGGAAGACAAGCACTGAAATCATAAAGAGTTATAAAAACATTGCAAAATAAGAAATTGCTACGCATAATTGTTGCATGTGAGAAATGTTTTGCAGGTTTACAGCAAAGGAGGATACCATCTGTTGCAGCAGTTTATGTAACTTGTCTCCGACCTGCAGCTGTCTCTGGGTAGCTATATACACGAGAGCATCTTACTAGAACTGGTACATTATCCTATCACAACAGAGCACTGAATTTAGTTTTCATAATTTTCCTGAATAGTGCACCTACCCCCATAGTGCATCCACGTGTCTTCCCTATACCCCGTGCCATTGGTTCAGTCTTTGGGCAGAGCTGAACCCGATATCACGCTCTGCAGCTTGCTGTAGCTAAGAGCCCAAGTGATTGCACGACTATGGTGAGTCCATTTCTTATTTATAAAATCCAAAAGGAACTATTCAATATTCATGAACAATCTGTACTACAAACAATGGATATTCTCTTCAAAGGGGCAGTAAATGAAGTCAACGGAAACTTTCAACAGCTGCAGAGATGTGTCTTCCTCCACTGCACCCCATATCTACAGAGGGATCATTTTGGTGGTGGTAGTGGGGATTGTAAATTAAAATGCAGTTAAGGAAGAGGGAGAGTGGAACAAATTATCAATAGTGCCCCTAACTTGCTGGTTCTCTAGAGTCAGCCCTGGAGAAACGTTTACACCTATGCATG
Organism: Brienomyrus brachyistius; assembly: GCF_023856365.1. Lineage (NCBI taxonomy): Eukaryota > Metazoa > Chordata > Actinopteri > Osteoglossiformes > Mormyridae > Brienomyrus > Brienomyrus brachyistius. The sequence goes on along the minus strand of NW_026042432.1, from coordinate 125,908 downwards.
GGTGTCAATAGCCTCTAGCATTTTAGCCCCAATGCCAGACTCCCCAGGTAAACTTGACTTAGCCCCGGATCGTTCCATTAGCTAGAAACTCCCTTGCTCTGTGTATCACTATTTTCATTTGCAACATAATATATTTAGTCTCTGATGACATTAGGGAGAACTTCCCACAGTTATTTTGCACACAAATGCAACCTCTTTCATAATTACGTTTAAAGTTAAACGGGGCCAACATGGTAATGGGTTCCTTGTTTATGAGAATCCATGGGTTATGAGCATGAGAAGTTCAGTTGAGAGATTTAGTAAGAGTGAGTTAGATTGAGAGTTCTCACTGTTGACCCCCAAGTCATCCCAAAGCCTTTATTTTTGGCTGTTGGGCTTCTAAGTCATTTTCTGGCACTTACGACAATTCCAGTAAAAGAACATTTTTTCCTCCATGATCTGTATCAATGTCCATTCATTTCAAATTTGTTCCAATTAAATCCACAGCTTGAGTCAGGGTGTGTTGTCATCAGATTGAGATTTCTAATTGCAAATAAGTTATAATATTTAGGCAATATGCGGTTTAATAACAAATATGAAGTTGGTTTTTAATTTCCAATTAAGCTTAATGTGATTTATGCATATGTATTAACATTCACATATATTTGTATATATATTGTTTTATGTCAATTTGAATTTCACACATCAAACCACAAATCCATTAAATACTTGTTACTTCCAGGTGGAACAAAACAAAAATAAAACGAATACAATTCTTTACACAAAAATCATTATTTATCTGGCAGAGATGATTTTGCATTAAAAACTTTGAGCCCACGGCAAACTGTCGAGAAGGGGCTTTTCTGCATTATTGATTTATAGGGACATCTAGCGGTGACACCAGGTTTTCTGTCTCGTCAGTTTGTAACTTCTTGAAATGTGGACGTGGATAAGGTTTTGGTACAGCTATGTCTGTTACAAGACGGATGCACTATTTTTCTGGCTAAGAGAAAGTCCTATTTTGCTATTTTGTCCATTAGACTAAGAAAGTTTGGATCACTCATCCCTTTTCGAAACGGCATAACTAATAATACACAAGTAATACTTTTTGAATATTGTATGTGCAAACAACAATACAATAATGACGCAGGGATTTTTTTGGCGAAAACTCTACCGGGCGAAGTGGAAAATAATTTAACTAGACTACAAATTGAGTTAAAGACAATGCTCGACGGTCGTTAAAGGTGATCGACAAGGTTATTGTGCAATCGCAGGGCGCGTCAGTCAACAAAGGCCTTCATGTATCCAATCACATTCTCGAGTGGGCGGGATTTTACGTTTCTTCGGTCACAAGGGCAGCGTCAACAGGAAATGAATGATACGGCTGGCACTTTGGAAAGAGGACAGGAAAAAGTTATATACCACATGATCAAGCCCCGGTGATAGTTTTACTTTAGCATTAACAAGTAAAATATAATGTAGTCAGATGTTTACCATGACAATTTGCGATTTATGTTTGTCACCGAATCGTGAATGACTCCAGGAAAACATATAAATGTTCTAAATTTAAGTTAGGTAAAGTGATATATTAAAGTGTCGAACTTCTGTTGGGACATCGCGATGCACTAAGTCTGGCGGTCGGTTTGTATTATATTTAACTTTTAAATGATGGTTAGCATTACAGTGACTTTGGAGCAGGTTCAGTTCGAGAGGAGCCGTGAACTTGGGTGTTGCATGGGATAAGTTGCGATCCTTTGCTCTTTTGCGTACCTGGAGAAGATGCCCTGTTCTTGCGGGAACTGGAGAAGATGGATACGGCCGCTGGCTGTGGTTCTATACATATTCTTGCTGCTGGCGGTGCTGCCTCTGTGCATCTGGGAAGTGCAGAAATCCGAGGTGAGTTGCAGGCATGCACCCTAAACCCTAAACCATGTAATCGGTAACGATCGCATTAGGAACATTTTGTTTTTTTAAATGCGCAAACGGGCACTGGAACATGCCTGAAGCACACGGGATTAACTTTCTCGGTCAGCCGCGTCACGTTGGTGCTTTGCTTTCAGGTCGGCGTCCACAACAAGGCTTGGTTCATCGCTGCCATATTTGTGTTTATGACCATACCGATTTCTCTGTGGGGGATCCTGCAGCATCTTGTGCATTATACTCAACCTGAGCTGCAGAAACCTACCATCCGGTAAGCCATATTCTCCGACTCAGTTCATGGGGCGTAATGAAATGACATTAAATGAAATTATTAATGTGTGCGGTGGCGTTGTTTGTGGTAGTAGTTGTGTTGTCATTATGTATCATTGTGCGCCGTGTCGGGACAAAAACACAAAGTTATTTATTTTTCTTTTGGCAGGATATTATGGATGGTTCCGATATACAGTTTAGACAGTGTAAGTGACTCTTAAAGATTTTATAACTTTCAAATGATGTTTAGTGTTTCCCCCTGTGTGTTCCCATCTCTTGTTGACTGAGCCTTGATTTTAATTAAATATTTTCGTTTTGTCTAAGTGATAAATACTCAGAACCGAGGTCCGTAGTTTTTCAGTAGTTTATGTGGAATTTCTGAAGCCTGGAGACCTTGTCCTGTGACAGTGGTGTAGGATTTAGCACTGTCTGCACCGTTTCCATGGTGATGTTTTTCTAAATTAAGGGCAGCACGATCTCAAGTCACAAGACTGAGTGTCACTGATTTAATTTGGGCCAAAATTGGAGAATATAACATTTCTTAGCATGTGTTCTTGCCTTTTTTTTGAGGCACAACTTAAGTAAAAGGTTAAAATACGATTATTTTAGACTGAGATGGATTGCCCATCCCTGCAAGGTATAAGCGTCCTACAATGGACTTTGTGTCACAATGAACCTACATTGGACTAGATGTTCTGCCAAATGTCTCAATGAATTACAGTATAACAAAGATACATGCATAGAGTGAATGGAAATATCCTGTCTAACATTGACATGTTGACTATTATGAATTCAGAAATGATTGTAGCTGTGATTGACATGTGCTTTACTGCTACTAAAAATTTGCAGGTTTATTTTCATATATCAACGATAAGTGCCTTAATGGCTAGGAGTGTAATGAGTTGTTCATTAAAAGTGCTGGTCTTATCCTAATAATCATATTGGTGTTTGACTTTGCTTACGTTTGAATGGACATTGACTGATGCATTTCTGTTCAAAGTGGATTGCCCTTAAGTACCCTAGCATCGCCATCTATGTGGACACGTGCAGGGAATGCTACGAGGCTTTCGTCATCTATAACTTCATGACCTTTCTCCTGAACTACTTGGGCAAGCAATACCCCAGCCTGGTGCTGATGCTGGAAGTGCAGGAGCAGCAGAAGCACCTCCCCCCGCTCTGCTGCTGCCCGGCCTGGCCTATGGGAGAGTGAGTCTTCCTTTAGCCCCGCCTCCGTCTTGCCTGGTTTTTATTGGAGAATCTGATCATTTGCCCTGTGGATTTCTGCAGGGTGTTGCTGTTGAGGTGCAAGCTGGGAGTCCTGCAGTACACAGTCGTGAGGCCCGTCACTACCATCATAGCTCTGTAAGTGCATCTGGAATTGATGGGAAATGATTTTGGGGATGGTTTGCCAGTGGGCGAGTGCAGCCTTCGGTCTGCCGCACGACACAGGCAGGCATGGAAAACTGACTCATTGATGGACTTTGGCTTTGACCTCGACCACGATTTACACCTTGTTTTTAGCAACAAGCCCACTCTTTCTATAATGTTATATATATATATATAAAGTATGGCCAAGGGGGCTGGGTTTGTTCTTTCTTTCTTTCTTTCTTTCTTTCTTTTTCTTTCTTTCTTTCTTTCTTTCTTTCTTCCATTCATTCTCTTCTCTCCTACTTTCTTTCTTTTGAATTATTCTGTATAAATGATGCAGGATTGTAAACACAACACACTAATGTAAAGAGCCTTGGGGTAACTGTTATGAAAGGCGCTATATAAGAATAAATTGAATTATTATTGATGATTTTAAAATATTTCAGACATAATTTAACGCTATATTATTAAGGTTAAGACGGTCGTCTTGACCATAAAATGCTAAAAACATGCACTTAGGCAAGCTGGCTTCTGCAGCTTGACCAGTTTGTGGGATTTTTGCTGGATTCGTGTCCGAATCCTCACCTTGCTGAACTGGGTAAGTGACTATTCACAATGGTTATACTGGGAAAGTAGGAAATTCACAGTGACGAAACTTGCGTTGCAGGAAAATGCTTTTAGTATTTTTAGAATTTCCATTTGAGTTGTAAAAGGGTACAATGGGAAACGGGAAAACACGGAACTGACGGTTTTGGACAGGAGTCCATAACCATGCATCTCTGCATCCTGGCAGGATTTGCCAGCTGTGTGGCGTCTACGACGAAGGAAACTTCAGCTCAAAAAACGCATGGACCTACCTGGTCATCTTCAACAATATGTCCCAGCTGGTACGTCTCTCACTCCAGTTGTGCTTGTCTTTCAGTTGTCATGCAATACGCAACTTAAATTGGTTATTTGAATCTACTGTTCATACAAGTCTGAATTCACATGCTGAAGGAATTGGTAACAACTTGGCAAACCACAGTTAGTACTCTATATGGCTTTCCGGGGTGTTCTTTGTCGAAATACGAGCTTCGAGAATGATCCATTTTCTTGTTGAAATGAAGTTTTCAGTGCGTAAGCCAAAAGTGTCCATTCAGCATCAGTGCTCATTTGGGTTAAGATTTTTGCTGTTTAGACCAACACTAAAAATAGCGACCACATATTTACCCGTCACGTTTTTTAATTACGTGTGTGTGGCGTTCGAGCTGCGTGCGTTTGTTCTAGAAGCGGTACGAGAGTAGAACCTTCCATTTTGAGCACCTTGATGTGTGACCCACAAGTCGGAGGGTAGGAGGATGCATTTGTGGAAGTCGGTTCCCGTTGATATTCGGTGTGGAACCCGTGGCGGGCAGTGTATGTATGTATATGTAACCGCTGTTCTCCTCACCCCTGCCTACTCAGTTCGCCATGTACTGCCTGGTGTTGTTCTATAAAGCCCTACGTGAAGAGCTCCGTCCGATCCACCCCGTTGGGAAGTTCCTGTGTGTGAAGCTGGTGGTGTTTGTATCTTTCTGGTAAGTCCCATGATGTGAACTATTCATCTTTTTTTTTGGGGGGGGGGGGGGGGGGGGGGAGGGGGGATCTGGATAATGTTGTTGTCCTGGTTGAACAATTTCAAGAATGTGATTTAGTGTACAAAGGACACCCTTCTCTGCCTAGTGGCCTGTGAAAGGACGATCTACAGCCTGGTAACCGAATAACGTGTCACACTTACTTGTTCACTGTCTGTTCCCCCCCCCCCCTTTTTCATTTTTTTCAGGCAAGCTGTGTTCATCGCATTTCTTGTCAAGGTGGGCGTGATCTCCGAGTCGCACACGTGGGACTGGGACAGCGTAGAAGCCGTGGCTACAGGCCTCCAGGTGAGCACGCCGACGGCCTGCCTGCATGTCACTGGTCAAGGGGACGCCATGAGATAACAGTACCCACGTCTAGCCGAAGGTCATAGTCTGTCAGCCAACGGTAGACTTTAGCGTTGGCGCGGTTGGAGAATAACTCCTCTTTCCAGGACTTCATCATCTGCGTGGAGATGTTCCTGGCAGCTATAGCGCACCACTTCACCTTCAGCTACAAGCCCTACGTCCAGGACGGCGGCGAGGTCTCCTGCCTGGACTCCTTCATGGCCATGTGGGACATCTCGGACGTCAGGGATGATATATCGGAGCAAGTGCGGAATGTCGGTGAGCTTCTGAAGCATGCTGCAAGCCTTTAACTTGTTTCGCATCACTTGTATACTTATACTTTATATATATACTTATCCAAAGCACCTTACTTTCTTTTTACGAAACATCTTTATTTTTGGGTGTCTGTCGACTTTTTTTTATATATACCAAAGCAATTCAAGAATAGTTTGACTTAGCAATCAAATGTAACTGGTTGCAAATAGCAGTCAAACATAACAGATAAGCTTATTTAATAATTGACATCTATTAATTAATTATTCTAAACAAAACTATCAATTATACATTAATATACCAGTACAATGATTAATATATAATAGTAGTATTATTTTCGTTATATTAGTATTGTAACCTATACAGGTCAACGTAGAAGATTCTGTTTCAGTGCTTAAATGTGCCCAGGTTGTCCAGCTTACTGTTTATACCGACGTACTGGACAGGGAGGACAGTGTTGGGCCGGCCCAGGGTGGCGTACTTTGAGGGGGACCTGGAGCAAGGCGAGCAGACTGGACTGCTGTCAGCCGACGGCCCGGAACCTTCCACCGAGGTTGCCGCCATCTCGCCGGCCCCATCGGGCCGCTACCGGGGCCTGGGGCACACGGTGACTCCACCCACCCTGCCGTCGGTGGACGGCTTCGGCCAGGACGACACAGGGACAAAACTGCCACCTGAGGACACGGTTTCCTAGCCGCTTTCGCGGTGTCCGAGGACAGCGTTGCGTATTAGCGTAATAATTCTACTTGATCGAAATGGATAACTTTGTAACGCTGACCCACAGGCGGTCACACACAGACTTCACAAGCTGAGATCCATACAGCGGCATCAGCCTCTGACAGCTTCACGAATGTCAAACCTGAATTTTTAACTGCAGTGTGAAATCCATCCAGCATATCACCTATGGCTTTTTACTTCCTGTATTCTGTTTTTTTCTTCGTACTCTTTTTAATTGTTACATTTTTTTTTAGAAAAACAATGATTTTAATAGCCAAACCGGAAGCACACTAAGGTCAATTATAACGGAAGTTCAGTCTTACTGCATGTTTAATTTGCTTGGTGCCTCTCTCTGCAGTTATGCTTTTAAAAAGTCACTAAAAATGATACCGGGGAAGAGTCTTTTAGATAAAGGGGGTTAAAATATATATATATATTTTCTTTTAAGTAAGAAGTCAGTACAGTCATTCCTGCTCACACCAAAGATCTGGCTGTTGTTGATGACCACAGTTAACACACTATGTTGTTTCACCTGACCTGTCATGTTTCCAGTAATGGAAAGTAGCTAAAATAAGTACCATAATTTGTCCGTTGACGGAAGGTGATGATCGAATAGAAAATGTGATTGTTTTAAGCAGTCTGTTGCACTTTGTGCTTTGGGTTACTGGCACACAACATTCTCTTTTCCTTTTGAAAAACACCTGCGCTGTTGACTGGGTTATAGCTTCACTTGACAAGATTTTGTGCCTTGATACTTTGAAATTGACCACCATTCGAGTGGGAGTTTCTCATGCTCAAGAACATGAACTCTATAAAAATGTCTGATTTAGTTTTTTAGTTCAATCGGTGTTTAAACCAGAGTTTTAAAATTAGACTAGCAAATATTAAACAGATCAAGAGCTTTCATACTGCATAAGTATGTGAGGCATTTATCATTTTAAACCTAAATGAGTGACTTGCTGAGTCTTGTATGTACCGCTGTTTGACTCTTATGTAACTTCAGAACGCGCTGTTTCGGTGTTGGAAATGGGACGATGCTCCCGATGATCTGTGTAAATATTCCATTCAAGGATTCTGATTACTGCCGTTTCCATAGTAATCCATCTCTGCTAGTGTTTGCCAAAAGGGCCAGATTCTCCTAGCTGTAGAAGTGGAGACTGCAGCAGAATCAGTGGGTAGTCTGTGTGTGTGTGTGTAAGGTTCTTCTTTATCTTAAAGTCATAAGTGCAATTGAAATTAACAATGGACTAAATGATGAACCGTTAGCTGTCTTCTTGACCCCACTAGTTGGTGCTCTTGGTTTGCATTGGGGCATGCTTTGTGCTCTTTATGAACAGAGCACCATCTAGTGGGGTCAAGAAATACAGCAAACGGTTCATGGCGTTATTTTGTACGTCATTAATTCAAATACTGCCCATTTCCATTACTATAGCTACATCATAGATGGCTGGTTAAATGTATGCGCTTAATTGCTATTCAAACTGCTTATATTGCAGAATTCCTACAGTACACCCCCCCCCCCCCCGAAAAAGTACAGAAAAATCAGATTTTACACATTATACGTTATCTAATGTAGTCCATTTAGATGTGCCCTATACATGACAGGAAAAATCTCTCTTCCATATACTATTTTATTTCTCTGGTGAAATGCGCACATATCAAACTATACATTTGGCAACTTTAAACATTTTACCGACATTATCAGAGACGTTTCTTGCACCATTTGACATACTAGCAGTGCCCTGGTACTGGTCCTTGAACACTGAAGCGGTAGTTTAACTGTTGGGGTCTGTGGTTGGCCCCTCCCCCTTCCTCGCTGTGATGGACAGGCTGTTCTTGCGGACTTTGACACTCAAGCACACCACTTCCCCCGCGTTCACCTCCACGGGCTGCTGCAGGACCACGGCAGCTTGCTTCCAGTGGGAATACGTGCTGAACGTGCTTATGCTGATCTCCTCATCCAGGTGGAGCTGGTACCAGAATGGGATAGCAGTCAGCCTGCCTGCGGAGGTGGTACGTACCTGAGACCCACAAAAAAGGGATGAATACAAACCTGTTAAATTTGAGGTCATTTAACGAGAAACATGAAGTAAACACTTACTGTATGTTCCACATTCATTCGATTTAATAACATAATGTAGAAAATTAGCCTGGTCGACAAGCAAAAGCACAAGCCAACCCGGTGGCTGAGGGTTTTCAGCGCCCCCTACCTTCACCTCCTGGCTTGTATGGTTCGCACTGGAGTTCATGAGGTCGAGTACAAACAGCTCTGTGGGCTCACTCAGGTGCTTGCAGCAGAGAGTGGATAGGTCCAAAAAGACATGAACGGGGACCTGGACAAGACACCAGAACGTCAGTCTGATTTTTCTCAATCTCGGGGCTTGGGTTGCTAAATGCATTCATTATTGGCGGGATAGTGTTTGTAGACCATGGTCGGGGAGGTGGAGAACCGTTCCGAGAAAATCTATCGCATATTTCATTGCTGCGAATGTGACAATATAATATATTTTTTAAAAGCTTCTGAACATTTCTGGGTTGTTCATATAGCCGGAGAAACTCCCCAGGGTTTAAGCTGCGATTCGTGATCCGTTCTGGCGGTGAACCGGCCTATTCTGAGAAATGCCTTGAAAAGACATCTGCTAAAACAAGCCGGTGTCTCGGGGGACGCTGCGGAGAGTGCATGGGAAGACTGTCCTGGAATCTAAACATGGATGGGGCCGTTTTTTTTTTTTTGTTTGTAAAACAGAGGGAAATTCATCCACCCATTATGGGGGGAGGGCAGGGAGTGGAAACAGCGGCTAACTCAAATCCTATCTGCAATGCAGCATTTCAAAATCAAGCTAATCTCTACAATAAACACAACCATTGACGGTTTCTGGGAATGGTATGTGGGATCTGATCTGTTCCGTGCTGGCATGGCTCAACCGATCCCCGGCCGCGCACCGTGAACTGGTTGATGAAGGGCGCAATGTCAAAGCCCAGTGTCGGCTCGCGGCCCTGGACGGCGCTCTCCTGCAGCAAGGCATCCGACTCCACCAGCTGCCCGTACATCACGATGCGTTCCGGAAAGATCCGTCCGCCATCCTCCAGGAGACACCTGTAATGGGATTTATTACTGCAGTACCTCGGTTGGTTTGGCATCAGGACCCACATGAGTCTCCAAGGTCGTGACCCAAATTCACGGTAAATGTTGGGTTGCGACCCACCAATTGAGAAACGGCGTTCTAAATGATCTAGAATAAAAGAATAAGCAGATTCGTGACAGATGGAATAACAGAACAGTCCTGCAGAGAGTACTAAAGAGGAACTACATTGTGGCTTATATTAATAAATACTAATTTCTAAGATGCTGGAGGACAACTGAAGTCTGTGCGTCTTATGAAATGATTGTTTAATCCTAATTCTGCAGGACCGTTTAAGAGCTGCGGCATTAGGATACAATGACGGTCTGGCAGTTTGCATCGTTTCTGGACGGCTTTGCCCACACACCTGGCCAGGGTGGCTTTCTCCATCAGCTTCTGTCGGAGGAGGCCGCAGATCTCCACGCAGTCCAGCACAATGGCGCTCCAGAGCTGCTCTGTGGACGGCCTTTGCAGCGCGGTGGTGGCGTCACTGGCGGCAGCTGAGGCGGCGTCCCGGTTGTCCTCGCCAGCGCGACACAGCCAGAACTCCAGCGAGTCTGGCCGCAGCCCGTTCTCCTTGGCCAGCCTCCTCAGGAGGGTCTGGTGACGCTCCTTCTCCACGGAGCTGTACGCCTTCACCGAGGCCTGGCGGCCGGCCATCAGCGGCAGCACCGAGAAGCCTTCGGAGACGTCCAGCACGTAGAGGGGGTTGGGCTCGGCGCCCTCGCTGCCCTGTGGCCCCCGACTGGCTCTCAGCGCCCGCAGTAACTTCTCCAGTGCCCTGCTGTAGCTCTCATGGTACTGCACGTTATTGATCATGGCTATCTCTGAGCTCTCCAGCACGCATGCGTGTTGGGACCCACTCCGGCCGGTCTGGAGGGAAGCCAGGGCACTGCACAGCTCGGCTTCCGTGCTCGGGGTCTGGCCACAGACGGGACCCGACGCTGAGTCATCCAGACTGGTCACGAGGCCGTCCCTCACCACGGCAATGGCATGAACCCTCAGGTAGGCATCCTTGCAGGAGACCTCCACGAGCAACTCGTCACCAGCTTTCAGGGAGCATTCTGGGAAAAAAAAATAAAAAATAAAAAAATCACTCTAATGGGAAGGTGGGTTGGTGGGCAGCACTGTACAGAGTTAGGGGTTCGAATCCCGCCTCCGGGAGATGGTATGGGACTTACCACAGAGGTGCTGCACGGGGTAAATGGCCTGCTCCCAGCAGGTGTCCTCCTGCGGCCCCGTGGACAGGCTGGTCTCCTTGTCCAAGTGCAGCTCGAACCACATGGCCAGGGCGTCCAGCATGCCGTCCTGAATGACCGGCAGGCGGAAGCGGCTGCCCTCGCGGGAGCACAGGCCCTCCAGCTCCTGGGGCCGAGCGCAAGCGCGGGAACGAGAAGCAAAGACGTCAGAATAATTTACCAGGCCTATGGGGTTAATAGCATTGCCACTACTGTCTGCCCCTAGGTGGCGCTCTTTTCCCCTTTTATGGAAATGCTTCTGCCCTTTGGGAAAGACTGTATTCCAGGTGGGAATTTCTATCTCAAGCCTCCATGAGGCCCAGCAGGCATCAACATCCTGATCTTATGTCCGTGATGCCTTTGAGTCCGTATAACCTGAACACCAATGAATGGAGCCCACTGCGATGTGACCCGTTTCCATGGGACTGGCCAGCTACCTGCACGCTGTTGAAGTCGACGTCCAACGCCCGGAAGGGCTCGGTCAGGGCCGCGTAGCCGCCAGGCACCTGGCTGAGGCGTTCGGTGGTGTACGGCTCCGTGGTATCATCGGCATCCAGGGAGCAGCTCACTGGGCTGTGGACGCCTCCCATCGCAGACAGGGACAGCCCCCCTGCCTCCTGCACACACACCCTGCGCGGAAATGGCCGGGCACCGTGAGCTGAGCGGCTCCGAGATTACGGAAAGCGGTCTGGTGGTAGGATTCCGATATCGTCCCGTCAGGGGGACCGGCTCACCGGTGGTGCCTGCGGATCTCTGGGCACTCCAGAGCCATCCCGAAAACCGTGGCGCCTGCGGGGATGACCCGACCAGTCAGCGCCGGGCTGCTGTATGGGTCCTGTGGGTTCTGCAGGGGGCAACACGGATCATGTGTGAGGCCCAAGGCGCGCAATTCGAAATCCAGCCACTAGATGTCACTATTTCCACACTTTATGGCGATGGGTTGCAAACCTTAAATTTTAGAATGAATGTGTCAGTGAACTATTTTTGGAAAAATACTGCCCAATCTACTGCTCAGTCTCGTAAAATGAAAGAATGATTAGTATAGTGACTGCAAAGCAATGTCGCTGCAAAATGGTCTTTAAATAATATGAAACTATTGCTTGTTTTTTTTAATATTTTTTTCGGTAAATGCCCATGAGTTACATCATCGCGATGCCAGTGTCAGATAAGACCATCGCATTACAAGTGGCTGTGGGGAGGCATGGAAAGGTGGAAACGGCACACGAGTGTCACCTGGGGGGGCAACAGCAGATGCTTCCAGGCGTGGGTCAGGCTTTCCACAATCCCTTCTCCGAACAGCCCTGCATCCACCGTCTCCGTCACCACCAGCGAGACCCTGCCCAAGGAAACGGCACGGAGCTCCGTCAACACTCATGTCGAGTGGCCGTGATGCCCTTAGTGGCCAGGAGGTGGCGTACCTTTCAGGGATGTCTTTAGGGACTTCCATTTCTAAAGACTTCTTGTGCAGGATCTTTATGGTCCCATTCATGCCATTGGCGGAGACCACCTCGCACGCCAGCTCGTACATCGTTTTCGACAGCTCGCAGGCATACACCCTGGCGGCCCCCGCCTGCTTCGCACACATCCTGAAATCACACACAGGTTTTTCTTAGTTTTGCACATTTTAGCAAATGAAGCCCGGAGTAAAAAAAAAAAAAAAAACCCAAACGGGCTGTCGGACGAGTCTCCGACACGCTCCGGGCCAGACGGACGAACGGAACCACGCGGAGCAAGAATCGGGACGGGAGTGAAGATGGGTTTAACAAAATGTTTGGAAAGAAACATCATCGTGACATTACATAAGGAAACGTACAGAAAGCGTGATGGCAGGGTGTGAGGGCTTGGTCATCCAGACTCGGGGTGTCTTACAACACAAGGCGCACATATAATTAACAAACCTGACATTGCTGTATTCCCCCATCTTACAATACAACCTAAGGGATAAATCCTTTATTTGCCATTTGCACAAGTCTGACTACAGGTACACTGGAATGCTCCTCTTTGCCGACCCCATCTTGTTCTAGATTTTTATGTTTATGGGTCACAACGCAGGAACAGCCAACGTGAGGCACCCCTGGAACTGGGGGTTATGGGCCATGCGCACGGACATGAGACTGCCCTTGAATGAAAGCTATGAATGTCTGGATTCATTCCCAGTTACTGCTCCCACTAAAACCTTTTCCTCCTTCTAGCTACATATTGCGTAGCGTACAACATATTAGCTTACATGGGTGGGTAGTTTAGCATAACAACCACCACACCACTTGTCTGCGGTCCCCTGAACAGACACGCAGCCACGGGGGGGTATTACCCGAGGATGCCGGTGCCGGTGCCGATGTCGAGCACCGTGCTGCAGCCGGACTCCACTGCCTTCTGGATGGCCTGTCGGTATTTCTGGTTCCTCCGCCGGTCATTCAGCATCAGGAAGTGCCAGCGCTCCACCAGCCAGTTGGCCGCCCGGTAGAAGTTCTCCTTGGCCTCTGCAAAGTCCGGTCTCAGCTTCAGAGCCTTGTGGAAGTGGCCAGCCGCCTCATCCCGGAAGCCCATTCTGGAATTACGTATGCACATATTTTCAAACAGCTCATATTCTAATGACAGGCAAATGAAGCTTCATGAACCATTTGCTGTACTTTTTGACTACACTAGATGGCGCTTGTTTGCTTTGCCCCATGCTTTGAGCCCTTTTACGAACAGAGAGCACCATCTAATGGGGTCAGAAAATACAGCAAATGGTTCATGAAACTTCATTTGGCCATCAGAACCACATCCCAATCTTTCATCATTCATAGAGAAGTACTCAAATATATATATCTAAAAAGATGTACATGAACACTGATCACCAAACACCCTCTACAACACTGTCCTCAGTCCTTGGGGACCCCCCCAGTCCACATATTTCCTCCCTCTGAGCACCCAACACATCAGATTCGAACAAACAAACCAGAAATACCACTCTGCAAGAATCTGGTAAGACATTATGAATAATACTAGCAAACCACAGGGCAGTATCGTTACTCAGTGGGTAGCATGGTGGCCTCAGAATCCCCATGCTCCCTGTGCGTTACTCCGATTTCTTCCAGCAGTCCAAAATCATTCAGCTAACTGGACAAATGTCTGACTTGCCTATAGCATGTGCCTGGAGACACACTGGCATCCTATCCAGGGGGTCCCTGTCCCCCAACCACATGGGACGGGCCCCAGGCTCAAGGTGACCCTGCACTGGATATGTGGTTTTGGGTGATGGACTGAAAACCATACCTGAACAGGTGCTCCCCCATGCTGTTGACGATGACCTCATCGACTGGAAAGAGCTCCAGGGCTTGTTCATAACAGTCAAAGAGGTCCTGGACACGGCCAAGGGAGTCCAGTTCTTCTGTCCATTTGAAGAGGGTCACCCGGAAGGACTCCTGCAGGGGGCACTACCTTTCATGTTGTGCTGGCTGCATAGGCAGTGTGACTTTTGGAAATGGCACACCTTTCTGCATTATTTATCAGCTTCGCTGACACCATAGCAGGTCACAGCTGGATGTCCACTGAGGCCTTTCAGAGCCTCGGTCTCATTTACAAGCACAGCAGGACGGTTCCTGACAGTCAGACCCAACCCATTCCTTACCTAACCACAGGAGGTGGAAAGTTCAGGTTCAGAGAGTAAAAATCCAGACCAAGATTTGTTTCAACCAACCAGCTCATTACTCTGTGACTCTTCGTACTCAACTGGTTGGTTAAAACAAAATCTAGGTCTGGAATTGTACTCTGGACCTTAACTTTCCACTTCTGCATTTGACAGATCTTAACATTCACCCATCACGACGCTTACCCTCGCGTAGTCCTTCAGACCCGGCGCCAGGCTCAGCGCCAGCAGATAGTGGACAAACGCAGTCCCATAGTCCTGGTTGAGAAGACATTGCTGAGCACTTTCCAGGGACCTCCATACCAGCTCGTTTCTAGCAGCATCATCCCTTGGTGTCCGTCTGCTTCGCCTCACCCTCTTCGGTCGTGTGGTTGCATTCGGCATTCCTGGCGTACAGCAGTAAACTCAAGGATATGGAAAGCCAACAAGTGTAATAATAGCTTTTATGCTAATAAAAATCATTTTTAAACTTCTGCCTAGTCCTTGTACTGACATGCACTCCTGCACTTTTTAGACATTTATCAGCACATTTAACAACACACGGCCACATCGTACACCGCAACTGGACTACGTTTGACCATTTTCTTGTCTGTTATTGACTGTGTATGTATCTGTTGTATGTTTGAGATACAAATTCATGGTAAGTGCAAACATACTTGACCAAATACACTTGATTCTGATTTAGCGAATGACATTACTCAAATTTTGCACTGTGCCATAATTATTGGACGCTGTGCAATCAGCGAAACAATGCGGAAACCTACAATATATAATGTGTGCAAAGGAATTCTCAGAGCGCCTGTAAGAAATCGGTCTTTACGTTACATTTGTTAATGCTGCATAGAATTGATGCCCGTGATGTTCATAGGTTTAACATTCAAAATGCGCAAAAAACACTAATACCAAAAAAAGGCACGACCCCTAATTCAAAACGAAAACGTTAACGGTGTCGACGACATTGCGTAAATTAACCATAAAACTAAATTAAATACATCGCCTTTTATTATGAGTTGTAAGGACCGATGCCCTAAATGCGACTAAGAATTGGAGAATAAATTGCATAACTGCGCATCACAATGTAACGACTCTGGAGAGAAATCTAGAAGCCAACAGGTAGCACGGTCAAGAAATCAAAACAGCCTTTATAACCACACGTTCGGCCATACAATGCAGATTACTATTTGCATTTAGTTAATCAAAATCTCAATGTTTCAACATTTTTTGTTTCTAAAAGGCGTTACTTACTTCAGCTTTCTGTGATGCGATCGCTAGTAAAACTGTTAACGTTCTTTGGCTCTGTTTTTCACTAAAGCATTTTGCCCAATGGTTAAATAATAATAATAATAATTAGTATAATAAAATGCCGTTTTCGAATCGCAGCATCAGCTTCGCTGCGCTTGGCTCCGTCCGTCGCGTAAATACGTCCGATGAGAATCGCGGACTCATCGCTTCAGGGTTCCTTTTCCTTCGCGGTCCCGTTAGATCCAAATTTGGGGTTCCTACTAAGGTACGGTTACGCTACCAATCTCCACACATCCTCCCCGAAGACGCAGCATTCTGCGGAAACAAAGCTTTGTAAGAAAACAAACATCCCAGATTTTTCAAGTTTGCTAAACAACCCATGAGCATTTTTATATCAACTTTAAATATTTAATTAAAGTCCAGCGCCGTCACACATATGAGGTAACTTATTCTGGTCGGAGTCGATCAGCTGTAAAGGCGGTTACCCCTGTTGCAGTGGCGTTTCTCCCAGGAGCCAATAGGAGGAGACCCAGCCCCGGTCCGCGGAGAGGGGAGGGCAGGGGGCAGGCCGGTGCGACGCTCCCGTACGCCCAAGATCGGCTACGCGCTGGAGCTCACAGGCGGAGCTGAGCGATAGGGTCGCGCGGCCGGCAAGCCGTCTGTTTTTACAAAAAACTTACTTAACTTTAAAAGGACGTTTTCTTAACCGATGCACGGGACTGGGGAAGGATTCGCTCCGCCGAATAACCAGAGTTAACACCGATTCGGGAAGAGAAACAGCCCTGTTGAGTTACTTATTTAGCGGGTCGGGTCGCTCTCACACTCGTGCTCCCGGGGTCCCGTCCGGAGGACTGGGGATCCAAGGCGCGAGGCGAAGCCATGGGGCTGCAGCCGCTGGAGTTCAGCGACTGCTACCTGGACAGTCCAACCTTCAGGGAGAGGATCAGAGCCCACGAAGCGGAGCTAGATAAAACCAACAGGTTTATCAAAGAACTGTACAAGGACGGCAAGAACCTCATCAATGCCACCAAACGTGAGTGCCCCTCCTAGGGGACCGGGCCGAGTCTGAACCTTGGACGCTGGCTCCCTGTAAAACAGCGCTGCCTTTAATCCGCTTTTTCACTTTTAACAGCTTTGGGATGGTGCTATATATATATATATATATCGTCAGCAGTTCCAGCAGTCTCTCCTGTTTTACTGCTAACACAACTAAGATATAACTTAGTACATTTCCTCCCTTAGCTCGAATTAGTGGGGTGTGAAGTATGCAAATTTTTGGATCTCGTTAAAGTAACAGTTTTAGTTAACTTAATATCATATAAATTTTATAATCCTAATCTGGAAACCCAGGCTTCTGTTTATCGAAGTTAAATACACGAGTGATAATGTACCACTAATGTAAATTCAGAGGCGACATACATAGTCGGCCGCTTAGGGCGCTAACTTCTGTGGGGGCGCCGACTTGGCAGCCAATGGAAGGGGGCGTCGGCTGTCATGCTCGCCTAGGGCGCCGCATCGGCAAGCACGGGCACTGTGTAGATTAATACTAATCTGGTGTTGTGTTTGTTCTGATGGCTTCTCAACCTACAGTCCCATAATGACAGGTATTGTGCTGTGACATCCTTGTCAAATGCCTGGCAACCCCAGTGCAAACGTTTTTATGACGTAGAATCTGCTGCTGGCATCCCGGTGTCCATCTGCTGGAGCTGTTACAGAAAGCCTGTCTGTGTGGGAACTTAGATGACAGCCCAGATTTGACATGCATGCCTTCACCGGTATATACATAATTGCAATGAAATACCATTTGTCATTGGTAATTGAAAAAAAAAATCCCAGATGTACCGTGCAGTGCAATACACGAGGAACGATTCACGCAGGCGCATGTCGGCTTAACCCGCGTTCTGAGATTCATAGTAAAATTTTTGTCTTACAGTTTTGTGCATGAATTCGTGATAAAATTCGTAAAAGTGTAACTAATGAATATATGTTTGTTAATTCTTCTTTGTACTTTTGTGTCTTAGGAAACGTGCACATCACAAATGAAGGAGCCGATTTCTGAATTCGCTATTTTCAGATTAATTTATAATAAGTGAATCAGCATTATATGTATATTTGGTGTTAAAGCCTAATGACATGATGCATCGGGGCAGTGTTAAGTAACTAAACATCAACTTTTCCTCACATCAATAGGCACAATCCACGCCAACAATCCTAATCTTTTGACAAAACATGTCCCCCCAGTTACGGAGAGCACGCGGGGATTACTATATGCCGCTTATTTTAAAAAGGGCCGGCCAACTTTGAATTGTCTAAAAATAACCGTACATGTGATTGAACCCAGCCTCAGTTTTGCAGGCCTTTTGGGGAATTGTTTGTATTAGAAGGAACTAGCATGTGTAGATAGGCTCTTAGGCACCATGTCAATTAATGCACCCCCCCTATAGCATTTTCTCATTTTCTGGGGTGTATGAGATTACTGCCTGCCTTGTTAATGGATTTAGAGCCGAAATAATTGATTCGGAGCTGCAACGTGCATTCTTGTTGTTTCTCGTGCATTATTTTGGGCTTTGGGATGTCGGGGGCATGCGGCACGTGTGGTGACGTAATGTTGACTGGGATACACTGGGAACGACGGTAACTCCCCTCGTCAGCATCTGTTTAAAATTTAGACTAGAGGCACCGCAGCTGGTACCACGGCCAAGGGGGGCTGGGTACGAGATTCGAGTTTTGTTAGTCGCTCTTGGATGTATTGTTGGGTGATAACTTATCCCCGGCAGAAATTTCATTTATCTGGGAACAAATACCGATTTGTTAATTTTTATGAATTGCTTATAAAGATTAGTTTAATGAGGTGTTACCTCGTAGTTTCACTGAGTATAATTTTTTATATGAAAATTGGATGTTATTTGAAATGAGAACCTCATTAATATGTCTCCTGGCTCTCGCTATTCCTCGAATACTAATTCTTCTTCTCAAAGGTTTAATTGTATGAATCACATGGTCCTTTTCACCCTTGTTACTCTATCCACCAATATCCCCCCTGTTTTAAATGTAATTTCTTCTTATTAAAGCCATTTGTAAAATGACTGCATCTGAAAGCGGAGTCATTATGCAAAATGTTACTCCGCAGACATTTGGACACAAAGGGTTATTGTTAAACAGAGGGCAGCGGCTCTGAATCGATAAAAGAATTAAACAGTTTTACTCCTGCGAATGTTATTTTCCCCGTGCTGTGGACTTGTGCGGCGAACAATTATTTTTCATTTGCTGCCACCATCTGTAAACAATCCAATCGTCCCTGATGGGTGTGGTCACATTTAGTGTTATCTAGTTTGAGATAGTGAGGCAAGATTACTTTAATCTCGCAGGTTATAGTAGCAGGAGGACTGTTAAATGACGGTCTCTGCCATATCTGCTGATGTCCTAAATATCTGTGTTCTTCATGGGGTACAGGTTCCCCCGGTGGAAGTCAACACCCAGCTCTCTTGCTGCTGAATGAGTAAATGTCAATATAATGTTTAACATACAGCCTAGATTTATGTTGATTTGGGGGGGGGGGGGGGGGTAGAATCTTTTTATGATTGATGAATTTGTGGTGTTTTCCTGAGTGCTCATCAGCTGAGCCAAGACCTGGCACGGATGGTGTGCAAAGTACCCTGCGTTCTGGCATTAACGTTGAGATGTGCACCTTTTTATCTCAAGGACGCGCAAATCCTGTCAGGATTGCAAAAGAGCATGGTGCAGTTTGCAAATGAATCTCATAATTCCTGCATTTTCTTTAAGATGTGTAAAAATAGGCCCCAGTACGCTTGTTTCTGCATACGGGTATTCTCAGCGACGTACAAGGTCGTGCTAGTATTCTCGGCGAACTTCAGAATCCCTGTGCGCGTGTATTAACATTCACTGGTGATAGATTCTCTGTGTGAAGGCGTTTCCCTGCTGCCATGGCACATCGTCCCAGAGAAGTTTGCCCTGTCGGTCACGGCCTCTTCGTTAACATTAAGATTTCACGCAAAATTCACGCTGCGGCTTTGCGGCCTGCAGCTAGACGACCTTATCCCTTTAAACGTCGGCACCTTCCTGTTAAATCGAGCACACTGCAGACCTCTGCAAAGCTTCTTATTTAAAAGATTGCAGATCTTTCTTTTTTTTTTTTTTTTCTTTCTTCCGCAAGGTGCTTATCTGACAGGAGGGAGAGTCAGATCTCTGCCCAGGCAAGTCTGGAAGAAGATTATGGTATGGCCTGTTTTACTAACTCCATTGGGCTCTTTTTATTTTTTTTTTCCCACAGTTTGCAGTCTGCTTACCTGTGGCTACAGTAAGCGAAATGTGATGCTAACATGTAATAGGACCCGCCCACGTTCACAAGTATGTTTTTATAACAGGCAGAAAAAAAAATAGCGTCTCGTGGTTTTGAAGGACCCCGTACCTTTCATGGGTCTTTCTGCGCTCCGAGCGTGCTTTGCATTCTGGGAGTTGTGTGGGGGGCGTCAGTCTTCCGGCCTGCTCTTGTGCTCAGTGGGGTGTCGAAGCCTTTCCTGGGGCCCATGGCATGGAGGAGGGATGGGGAAGCAATGACCTCGCTGCATGTTTTTGCGCAGCCCGAGGTCGCAGGATAAGATCGTGCTTGTCTGTCTAGGGAGGGAAACTTATTTTGTGTCACTCCAGTATACAAGCGTAATTAGTGCTTCTCTGCTTTCTTGTAGCCTTTTTATTCCCTGTTTACTAGAAATACAAGTCTCTTTATAGCTGAAACAGCCGTACGCTTTCTGTACACATCTAAAGGTAGTACTTTTCATGCATTGTGTTTGTAGTATAAATATCAGTGATGTTGGCCATACGCTTGGAAATCCTTGCTTCCCAGCATTCCCAAGCTCTACCTGGAAACCCCGCAGGGCTGGTGGGGTGGGGGGGGGGGGGTGCTAGCTGTCAGAGACGGTAGTGGTGGTTACGTGATGAGGATCTGGAACGTGGGTTTTGTAGACTCGCCCTGGACCTTGTCATGCTCGTGGTGGTGTTGTCATCCGTGAGGCTACACAGCGCTGCATTACGTACCCAGAGTCCATGATCTCAGCCGTGTTTACACTAGATATTAGCTCACACTCTGGGGTCATAACAGGTTTGCGTTGTATTGTGTTCCCAGTTGTAGTCAAGTTAATGCGAGCTGACGCCTGCCTGTTTTTAAGCCGGCATACAGGACAGTTGTATTAAGCGGGCTGCTTGCTTCAGTTAAATGTTCCAGGCTTTCTGCACATTTGCGGGTGGCATGCTCGGCATACAATCCTCATCCTGTGGGTTTCCTGGTCGATTTTCTGTCTTGTCTTTACCAGCCACTCACTTCAGGGTTTCTCATCTGGGCAAAATGCACGCTCGGTCCTGTGTCCTGCCCCGCACATGCGATCCGGGGAGCCTTTCACATCCAGCTCTGTTGTTGAACGGGCATTTGAGGTCTGGCTAGGCCTGAGAGCACGCCGATCTGCAGAAAAGGGAATCCTGAACCCAGCCAAAGCTCCTGGACCGGAATGCCGTGAAGGGAGATAAAGGAGACGGAGTCCATTCGCTCAGCCCTGTTAATCAAACACCGAGCAGTGAGCAGCGTAACGTTAATCACAATGAAATGCGATCTCACGCCCATAAACCGTGATAAAACAGGAAGTACTGAACTTTACCCTTTAACCTGACTTCAGATGGGTGTTGCTGTGGCTGTTTCTGGTTTATTTGCCCTGAAAGCACCTGACCGAAGAAATCTTTACACAGGTATTACTGTTCCCAGCATGTTAAACAGGTTCTGTGGTAGACCAAGACTGGGGCCGTGCAAACGGTCATCCTTCAAGCGTGAAAAATAAACCCAACGTTATACTGGCTCATCAACTTCCAGCTGACTCTCGGGAGACCGTCTTCACTTCCGGAATTTTCCACGGGACTCAGCTGTTCTGTGGAAACCAGGGCGATGAGGCCCTCTACAGATGTGAACGCCCGTCCCGCAAACCAGTTTCCCACATCCCCTTGAGCGCGTTTTCACAATCTTGCAGACGGTCGTTCTCGTCCGGGCCGCTTGGATGTCTGCCGTCACATGGTGACGCATAGCTAGCTTGTCCGTCTGGTGTTTCAGCTACCGAGTTCCAGCTAGCTGCTCAAGGCCTGTTGGGGAACCCCACGGGTCCTGCCCCAGTGTCCCGTAAATGTGATGTCAACCCTTGTAAAATGGGTCTTCTGCATAGCTGAGTGGCGATGACGGCTCGCCGCGTGATGGGTTGCTATGCCGCACTTGCGTTATCTCATGGAGATCTACAGGTTATAAGCTTTGGTGATTTCTGCTGGAATCTCCTCTCGGTTTTTATGAAGGTAGGTGGAGTGAGGAGTTTCATCATTTTAAGCATCAAAAGAGCGCAGCTTTTAGTCACTCAAATAAAAACTTGCTCGCTTTCATGCCAAAACTTCTCTGGAATTCCTCCCAAGTTCAAATTCTGCCTCGCCTTATTACCGACACTGTTTAGTCACCAGACTGTTAATCAGTGATCTCTCTTTTCCAGTCCATTTTCTGTTACACATCCAGTTGGGGGCTTCGGCAGACAACAATCTTTTCTTGTGCCCTGACAACTTCTCTAGTAAGGAAAAAAAAAAAAAAGTGAGTCGCACAGTGAGTCTGACGAAGTATAAGACTCCTCAGGTTGGAAAAACACTCAAGCTGATTGTTGGATTTAATTGGGTTTAACGGCCACGTATATCTTTGGGAATTTATCTTGGGGGGGGGGGGGGGGAGTGGTGCTGGTGCTTCCAGAACTTGGCCAGCTCGCACTAGCCATTTTCACAAAGGCTGTTTTTTAACCTCGGTATGTTATTCGTGCGGCGTCCAGTCATGTTGGCGGACGAGCCGCACGCGTCACGCTTTGGCCTGCCGCAAGGCCCTCACCATAATCTCCAGCTTGCTTTCTGCCAAGGTTTAGCGGAGCCCTTCATTAAGAACACATTTCTGGCATATTTCTGGCATATTTTTGGAATGTGGCTGCAAATGGAGGAAGCTGTGTGATTTTTACTGGCCGAAGATGGATGGAGTGGCAGATTCGGTTCAATCTGATCCGTGAACCATCGTACCTCTGGGTACCCATGGAGTTGCGTAGCGCTGCAGGCCAGGGAGCTGTTCCTGAAACGGGCACAACCTTGGCCACCTTCTCTTTTCCATCCTCGTGGGCGGCATTTGTGACCAGAATGTCAGCAGCCCTCAGCAAAGAAATGGGCTGTTCGGTCTGAACGCTGCTCATATTCCGGATTAGCATGTGAAAATTTATGACTGCACAGTGCCTGCGATCCATGATGGGTTTTTCCCCCCTCTTCATGGGCTTCGGGAATGAGGCAGTAATTGGCACGAAGAATCGCTCCAGTTTCCACTCAGAATTTCCCGAAAACTTTGTGCCTCTTGGTAATGAAAGGAAAAGCAAAAGCATGAGTTTTTAATTTGTAGGGGAAGTACTTTAGCGCACTGTTTAGATGCACGTGCGTCCGCTTTTCCTGCTATCCTGGTAGGATTTAAACTGATCTGCATCCTGGGGAGGGGGGGGCCTTCCACAGGAAAGGACCCATATTTTGGGATGGGTGGAAACTGGGCTACCCGTGATGTCATGGTCTTCGCTGACGCGAGGGACGCGTGTTGACAGAGCGGGAAGAGAGCGATACGGAATAAAGGGAGAGGAGCCCTCAGGAGAGGAAGCCAGCCGTGGATTGAGAAGAAAAGAACAGATGGATTCAGGCCAGGAAGGTCGTAGTGGACGGGGGAAGGACTCGGGAAGTGGAGGGACTGATAAACAATGCCTGTCCATGCGGTGTTTGAACTTCGGTTGAAGCCAAGGCCATGACATTGAACACCCTGAGTTGGCCACCCAAAAGTCCTTAATATCATTTGGTGAATTGGTGACTCAAACCAAATTATTTTTCCCCCCCATTGAAGGTCTTGAAAATATTGACCGGTCTGTACAGAATGAACTTTGACCCCTCGAGTCTTTCAGCTGTTGCTTGGAGGTAGGTTTGTTTAGCGCAAAACTGGGTGCCTCCAACGTGACTTGGAGTGTTTCGAAATCGCTGGTTACCCGGAGGATCCTGGCCACATTCTCGCCCCGAGTCTGATGTGCGTTGACTCACTGGGTGTCCGTAATGAGGTCAATCCCCTCCGCATGGCTTCAAGATGGCCGCGTGTGTGTTTGACTTCACTTCATTGAAATTCTCGGGTCCTTAGTCGGGGCTGTGTGTTCCGCGCGGTACGACAGTTACTGTACATGACAATAGTGACATTCCCCAGGTTTATGTCATCATATCCGTTAAGTACGCCTGTAAAACACACCCAGATGCCTAAGAGAGGACGTTTCGGAATGAAGCTAGCGATGCGACAGATGCTGTCCTCGTATTCCCTGCTTGAATCCCTTCGGCGTTCTTGTTCCATGGTCATGCCCTGCGTACCCCATAACCCCTACTTCTGTTCTGCTTTCACCTAAGAAGGGTGCCTCTGGATGTTTTCAGGCACCCCCACCCCCCCTTCATGCCTCTCTTTTTAAAGCAATGTGTCATTCTCTTAGTCTCCGTGAGGGCGGGGTCATTTTATTATATTTTTTGCAAGGACCGTGTTATGCCTGGAAAAAGGACCTGTCCTACCGGCGGCTCTCTAATTATTGCAGCCGGCCGCTTCGCATTTTGCACATTTTGCAGGACAAAGTTTGGCTGATGTAGGGTAGTGGCATCCAAGTAGAGCAGCCCAAGCCGAGGGACGAGTTTACCCCCGTTTATTTAGCGTATTCTGTCCAAGGCGACGTACAAGCAGGACAGACAATACATCACAAGCGTTTAGTTGTGAAGGAGCCAATTTGGCTGTAAGTGCTGCGAGGTTGAGCCTCCAACGACAGTCCAGAGACAGGAGCAAGATTGCCGTCAGAAAGCAGATATCACCCAGGAAGGAAAATGGTATAAAAAAAACCTTAAGTGCAATATACAAACCCAACCATAGAGTATCTGCAATTGTCAAGTAAATCCCTTTGCAATGGAACAAGTCGACGTTAGACTGTGAGCTGGGTAGGATCATGGTAGGGGATGAGGCTCCTTTGAATTGCCACCATCCTAAAAATGGAAAAAACATGAAAGACTGCCCCCCCCCCCCAACAGCATCAGACATAAGCCTCAAAGACTTTTAAATGGATGGATATAGGAAGTGTCAGGTCCATTTGCACTTGTCCTTGGAGTCTCGGAGGGGAGTGTGACTTCTCAAAGTCGGTGTTCTGGCTTGAAGTAAGGTTGGAAAGTAAACGGTTCAGGAAAACAAAGAACAATACGGATGTGCTGTTACCTGTCTTTGATGCCCCGCCGAACATGACTGCCGTTCGATCACGTTGACGTAGCAGGTAGACGTGGAAAGTTGAGTTCCTCGGTCAGGGGCTTGGAAAGTGCCGTTGTAGTGTTTCTGGAAAGAGAATAAAGCTGAGTGTAGGGGGGTTGGAAAATTGAAAAATTGCAAGTGTAAGAGGAATATAGTAAATAGCAATTGAGCAAGATTAGGTCCCTTCAGTGAATGAGTATTTTGGGTGCAAGATGGGTGGCAGGCATGAGACTCGAATGTGGTATCGTGTTAACTATGCACCATGGGTAATGACGGTGCCCTGCCCGCCCCACTCGTTATGATCCGTTTATTAGATGCCTCAATGCTCTCATTTAATGAGGCTCCCTCACTG